>NW_027466542.1:652500-907500 GCF_050575085.1 Anarhichas minor | reverse complement strand
ATTAAGAACCTGATTCGGCGGCCAAATTGTTCGAGGCCATGCTGGAGACAGCTGTGTCTTTATTTGAGCTCTGGTGTGCGAGACCACATTTACCCTCCTAACGAGCTTCAACGAGACTTCGATCGAGCTCTTTTTATGGGGACTTTCTGGGCACAGCTCGAGGCCTAATGAATCAGTTGTCATCACGTGTGATTGGCTGTTTAAAAAGTCCCAAACTTTCTGACTCGGTTTAGTCAGGTACAGCCGGGGTCAATGCAAAGTCAAAACACTCCCACTCTTCGGCCAATAACCTGCCTTTATCAACAAGTGTCTCCAGCTCCCTGTCATTTTCATTAATCACAGATCTCGGGTGTGTTTTGGGGGCTTGATATGTAAAAGGCACCGCAAGAATTAAATACAGGATCACAAATAGAGTAATATTGCTTTTTGTGGTATGCATATTGGCTTTACTTCTGAGAGTGAGATCAATGTCAATCTCATGTCTGTGTGTTCAGCGAAGAGCTGGAGTCAGGACATGGTTAGCCTAGTTTAGCATAAAGACTGGATCCAAGGGAAAACAGCTTGCTTGGCTCTGTCTTAAGATAAAACAGTACACATTCCAACATCTAAAACTGACTTATTCACAAGCTATCTCTTGTTTGTTTGACTTTTGGCACTATTTTGTCCAACAATCGTACTTCTGTGCAGCATCTCCAGCTATATAAAGATACTGTTGAGCACAGGTTTGTGTTTTTACAGGCACACTGATACCAAACCTGGCAAGAAATAGTAGTCCCATATGTTGATCCTAACTTGGCACAAACGCTGGCAGCAGGAGACTGCTAGCCTCTGAAAAGTATACCTATACCAACTCAAACTCAAAAATGTTATTGTAAGTTGCATCTTGTTTGCTTCGTTGACTTTTCTTCTCAGTGACAGCAGTCATAATTTGTACGACTACAAGAGGCTGCTTGATAGAAACATAGTTTGCCTTCGGTATTGGAACATTTTTTTGGGTGAGACCAGGCAGCCAAGTTATTTTACAAGATGCAACTAGGAGTTGATGAGACACACTTTGATCAAGTCAGGCAGTTTCCAGGCTATGCTGGGATTGATCTCTTTACAGGAACCACAGAGATTACTTGTGTCCATCTTCTCATCTGACTCTCGGTAAGAAACCAACGATCCCTAAGAGAGTTCACATTTGCAGTTTATTTGAGATCCCTGTGATGGATGGAGGCGTCTTTATGCCTCCGGGCTCCTTTTTTCCCACTTCCCTTGTGTCCTTTCGTTCTACTCCTGCCCTCTTCTTTCTGTGTCTGAGTGTCTGTCTTATCTAACTGCTTGTATTTTCCATCTCAACCCAAACTGACAGCCCGACTCCAGACTGACTTCCACCCGTCCGCCCTGCCATCTGGGGCTCGGCTCCCGGGACGAGTACGAACGTCTGGACGTCAGACTGTTGAAGGGCCCGTTGAAAAGCGTTGAAAGCATGAACACTGTCCAAAGAGCTCACCGGCACGTACAAAAGGGCCCGCACATTGAACGGGCTGCCAGGGGAAATAGAGGAGTGGAGGCAGGTGACACAGAGAGGCAATGTTTTGTCCTGTTTTCTCCCCCTTACAGGTGAGACTCCTCAGAGTCTGCAGTACAGACCTCTGTTCAGATGGATCAGGGACACTCTCCAAGAACATTAAGAGGGCTCGGCGTGAGGTTGGCACGACACGGACTGAGAGCCAAGTCTGGAGGAAACGGTGACGATGGAAGAGCAGGTCAAGAGAGGCCCTTATTCTGAGGTGTGATAGCCTTTGGCTTTAGCAGAATTAAGTGATGATATCTGTAGTTTTGTGAACATTTTAACCTCATAAACACCAAAGATTGTTCCAGTTTGAGTTGAAGGTTTTCCTGTGATTTTAAGATTACCACAACCGAGTAATAATCAGTTTCCTCAGATTATCAGGATTTCTGGCCAACAATTAGGTTTGATTAAAAAAAACAGATTGGCATATTATTATTAATCTTAATATTAATTAAGATTAATATTAAGGGATGTGCAGGTCACTCCCCTGCACATCCCTTCTATTACACTCGACACTTTTACACTACACTTACATCTCACTTGTTTATAGTCCTGTTATCTGTTTGTTTGTGCACTTTATTTTATATTTTACTGTAAATTTTAATATGTTTCTACTTTGCACTGTTGATTGTTGTTGATTGTTGTTAAATGTTATGCACCTCCCATCATGTCAAATTCCTTGTATGTTCAACATACCACGGCAATAAACGGTTCTGATTCTGATTCTGATTCTGAAATTATGTTTATCCAAATTTTCCTAGGTTGCCCTTTCATTCAGGAAATGTATTATTACTTTTTTGGTAGAACACAATTCCTCAACGCTGACAAGAATAAGGTTGTCAGGGGACATTTGTCACATGGGACAAATGTGACATTGTCAAACAGAGTGAAAAGAGCAACTTAAAGGGATATATAGATCCAAGATAACGCCGATAAGTGTTGCGCTCTCTCAGAATGAAATAAGATTAAAATGGGAAAAATCAAAGTCTGAGAGCTTAATACCATCAATAGAAGAAAAAACAGAGATGACAAAGCAGCTCTTTCTCTTGTAGAGTAAACAGGGAGGGTGGTGAAATACACAGGACACTTGAGGGACAGATGCTGAGGGCGAAGAGAGTTAGAGATAAAGGGAAACAGCGTGCATGATGTCAGGCCACCGCTTGGCGCTGCAAACTGGCTGCAGATGGCGGGACGAGAGGTCAGGGATGGAAATTAAAGAACAAATTCGGAGCAGCAGCTGAGGGGGAGAGGAGGTGCTCTGACTGGGGTGGGGGTCAGTGTGGACCCCGGCAAACAGACTTTTTTTTTTTAAACGCCAATTAGAACTTCCTCCAGCTTCCAGCTCAGAGCCACGGCGACGGCCTGACCCCTAATCATCCTCAATTTGGTTCGGGCTCTGACTCTCTGATGCGTGTCTCCTCAGATTGGCTGTTTATTTTTCGCAGCACTTCCTGTTTGATTGAGCACCCCGGGCTTTAGGGCTTCACTGAGCGCATTGGGGGGAACAAAGGTGATGTGCACGCTTACTGCTTGCTTACATCACCGCCACGAGCAGTCAATCCTCAGAGAGATATATCTCCTAAATTCCCATTCCTTACACAGAATAGGACCAAACGTTTGTCGATTTACGTATTCTGCATTGGATTCGAATTGCACATAAACTTTAATTGATGTCCACTTCCTGTATGACAGAGAGGATGAACTTTCTCTGGTTCTTAGAAGACTCGTCTCAACACAGGTGGACGACAGATCTGACACGCTGAACTTCTGAACTGTGTGCGCAGTCATCACGGTAACCTCCTTCTCTCCTATCAGTTCCACTCTTTCCTACAGGGGGGGATTCATACACTTCTTCTAACCCCACCTCTCGCCCTGATGTGCCTCCGCAGGTCACCCCAGTAATGAGCCATGTGGTCCCCTCTGGCACTCACTAATCAGGGATTCAAGGCCGCCCCATCCTCGGCCCGACGCCGCGGCAGCAGAAACACGCTCTGAACCCAAAGTGGTTGTCTCATTGTCCATCTGGCCTCCATGCCAGGCCCTGTCTCAACTCTGCCGGCGATTTATGCCGTCCTGAGGTGTTTCCCCTTTTAACTTGCACATAATTGGCCCCCAGATGCAAAAAATAAATAAAACGATGTGTGGGCCAGTTTTTATTAGTTGCCAAGCAGAGGTCATTGTTGTTGCATCGCTCTGACTCCTCGGTGCTGTCAAGGTTAAAAAGACACACTTTATGTCTGTACCTTGACCAATTACTGAAAGAAACGAGGAGTCCATACAAAGTAAATTATAAAATGACCCAACGATGGAATATAGAGCTGAATGAAGGCAGTGTGTGATGGTGTGCGCTGAATGACAGTGGTAAAGGAAGCAATAAAATCAAATCATATGGACTCAGAAATACCTTCTGTCCTGTTTCCTGTTCATAGACTCCACCTCCACAAAGGGACTCACCAAGCATAATACCTCATACCTCTATTGGTACAACATTGTGCAGAGGCTATATCAAAAACATACAGGGTATTTAGGAAAAAAAAGTGCTTTAACCATTTAAATACATGCAATCACACATTTAATGATAAATTACTTTGTAACGTGAACTGTGTAGCTCTACTGTTTACCTGATTATCATGGAGATGGAAGATGAGTAAGAGCTGTAAAATCAATCTGTAAAATTACACTGTAAGCTGGAAACTGGCTTCTGATCAGACTTCAAGCTAATGGATCTAATCCTCAAACCATGCAGCCTTCCTTGATCGTATTTCATCTTCACTGCTGTACCTGAAGTAACACCATCGCCAGCCCTTGTTCAAGACGATGCTGTTCTTAACATACACTCCAACAGTAAACACATTCTAGGCAAATTGTGTTTTCCTATCCTCTTCCTGCTCTGCTGATTTAGAGTATAGTGCCTGATTCTATTTTTTTTGATGAGACAGCAATTAGTCACATTAAAGTCAGCGAAACACTTGTTAATCGTCGTCCTCTGTTATAAACTGTGCCCCAGGTAAACGTTTCTTTTTAATTAAATCATGAGACAGTTTGGTGTCAAGTGCACTGAGGTAAATCCGAGTGCACTTGGTCAAAGCTTAAGTGCGTATGTTGAAAATTGCACAGCGAGGAACAACATGCTAAATGTGAAATGTGAAATAAAAAGCTATTTAATGCACTGATTTTGCAGTCTTGCTAGAAATTTAGGATTTAACAATTAACTTTAAAAATGGGACAGCAAATGTCAATGAATGGATAAATAGATAGATTAACAGATTATTAACTATATTTGATTTAAATATCTGTATTATAATAAAAAACCTAGTTCACAAATAGGGAGCACATTAAATAGGCCACACTTTGCAGTACAACCACTTAAATGTCATGCTGCTTTCACATATAACAGTTCTTTAATTAACCTTTGACCCCTCTAACGCACTTGGGCCCAATCCTAATCTCCACACTCACGGACTCATGGATTTTCCCGCAAAGTCTGTGAGGGTTTACGGATGTCGCACTGTCAAATCAACTAGAGTTTGAGGGCTCTCTTGCAGACATTTTGAGCCCTTTGTGAACCCTTTCCGTAAATCTGCATGTCTGCAGACTTTGCCCAAGGGAAATACCCACAATTCATAGCAACATGATGTTAAACATGGGGTTATCAGTGGAAGCATGGAGACGTAAAAAAGGTAAATAAAGAGGATGGCACCTGTGTGTTCAGCCTGGCAAATTACATTTACTCAGAAACATTAAGGATTAAAGATGGAACATAAAAGCACATGAAATTAGAGGAATGCAAGCAGAGATTATGTTACACAGATTTATTTATCAAACATTTAATTTTGTCATTGAAGATGTTTTGACAAAAACGTGTAAATAGATTATTTGAAATTACCTCTCATTTTGTGAGGAAAGAGCCTGGAAGATGTTCAAATTAGCAAGTAGAATAAAATAAATACCCTCAATTGTACAACCAATCAACCATGTAACAGGTGATGTCAGTAAATCCCTGAGGGTTCAGGGTTTGAGGCTTTAGGGGGGGCATTGGGATTGGGCCTCAGATTGGGCCTTGCAGTCCATCTATTAAGAAAAGAGCTGGGCGAGGCACTGAATGAAACATTTAGCAGAAATTGGATGGAAACTTAAATCAACACCCTGCATGATTTGGAATATCAGAAGCCGTGTACATAGACAGTTGGCATATAAATACCAAATAAATAATTTCACAGAAACTTTTAAAAGAGTTTTGTGGCGCTAGTATGAGGCACACCACAAAAATGCCTTCTGCATTGTCACCTACAAAGTAACAAGTATGTGCAAATAAGATGCATAATAAACTAACATAAATTCTAAAATGTATAAAACTATCCTGAATTGTGAGAGATAAAGTGTGTATTCATTCATTTATATTTCACGTTTGCGTTAAGTGTTTTTTTTCATTCAGGCAATATCTGGAACATCAACGTCACCGGTCTGGGTCCTTGACGTGGCATCGGTAAACAAAGATGGCGGTCATGGTTAGAGCTTCATAGAGTTTGTCTTTATGTTTAGTAGTTTAGAATGATTATGTTAAGTCAATAAGACCCATATGTTCTATATGCATACTTGCTGCTGTGTTTTTGAGGCATTGTAGGTGTGACGCTGTAAAATGAGCGGCTGGGCCGGTTTTTCTGACGTGGAGCTTCGGAAGATGCAGCAGCAAGGTAACATTTCTTACTGCTAATGTTAGCCGGACAAGTTAGCATCTTACTCTGCCCCCGTTATTGGCTTCTTTTTAACACACTTAACATTAATTCTGAATAATTTTCTGTAAAAACCTTTGTACCGCATGCATTAACAGACTCAGCGATGCCCGCAGCGGGAACCCGCGGGCGGAAACCGGTTCCAGCCAACCGGAGTCGGCAGCAGTTACAGCGGGAGAGGGCCCTTCAAGAAGCCGTTCAAAAAACCGCTGGAGCCGCGTCTCTTTGCCTCCCGCCGGAGCAACAGCTCACCAAACCGCCGCCGAAAGAAGACCCTGAGCCTCAGCCCGCAGCCCCTCCAACAGGAGCTCCGGCCGTCAAACAGGGGGTGCAGCACAAACCCCCCGAGATGAAGCCGCCTCCAGAGGAGGAGACCCCGGCCGTCAAAGAGCTGGAGACACAAGAGGTGGCACTGTTAGTACATCTTTTTTATATCGTACTCACTTTTGTGATTTCATTGGCTGTAAAAAAAAAAGTCTGGTCTGCGTTGTTACCACTGTTGTTTCCTATTGTTAAGGCTAGTAACTTATGGTGTGTCTTTATTCCAGCTGTTCTTCTCCCTGTCATTGTGATGCTTTAATGTTCAGGCTTTGACCCATTGAGGATCGTTGCAGGCAATACGTCATTACGTGATTCAGGTTCATATTGATACCTGTGCAACCACGAGGAGAAAAAGTCAGCATCTTTCTCTTTCATCTGTGACCAAATGAAGGTGACAGATGAGTGAGAGGCCACCACTAAAGTAGATTTATTTAAATCTAGGTCACTATTAGTCACTCAACTCAAAGTGTTGCGATATTCTTAAATGTGGACATATACGGATATTACTGAGATGCTACTGATGCTTGAATCTTTTATGTAACGTTTATTATGAAATACGCATGTGTTGCACCACAGATTAAACCATTTCCACGCAATTCGAGGTTTATGTTACATTTTGCCTTCATACGGTGAATGTTATGAGTTATTGTCATTTTAGTCAAACCGCCTTTTAATGTACATATTTGTTTTGGTGCGTCTTTGGCATCAAACCCAAAACTCCTTTCATAGTGTGTATTTCGTTTTTTGTTTGATTTTTTTTAATTTGCAAAGCATTTTTGTGTGATAAACTCTCTCCGTGTTTGATCACAGACGGGAAAAGACGCGTCTGGAGCAACTGCAGCAGGAGCAAAAGATAATCGAACAGAAGAATAAGCTCAAGAAGGCTCTGCTGACAAAAACCATCGCCGAGAAGTAAGCATGGCTGTCTTGGTACTGTAGTGATTAAAATGTTATCATGAAAGTAAAACCAAAATTGGGGCCAAAAGATAAAATTTTGCCTCAAGAGTTTGTTATTGTCCACAGGTCCAAACAGACTCAGGCAGAGGCTGTGAAGCTGAAGAGGATCCAGAAGGAGCTCCAGGCCCTCGATGACATGGTGTCCAATGACATCGGCATCCTGCGAGTAAAGATCGAACAAGCCAGCTGGGACTTCTCCGCAGCCAGGTAGAGAGACAATGCGAGAACATGAGACTATACACATATACACAAAGTGCATGTTCTTATCTTACGATTTAAAACTACAATCAATGAGGCAGCGGCGCCACAATCAAGCTATGGTCTTGCACATGGCAAAACATGCAGAACGGTGACAACAAGGTTGCACCACGGGAGCAACCTGACTGCAGTTGGAAAAGGAGGGAAATTTAAGTTATTTCAAGGGCGTAGCTGTAGGGGGGGCATTTTACATTCATCGAAGTGTGCACAGCTGCTCATAAACTGATTTGTGCAGCCAATTTCAATTGACCGCCAGATATTTCACCACGTTTCTCTCACAATTGTGAACTCTCCTCAGGATCAGACCAGAATCCCACAGTGAACAGGGGCCCTTAACATAGCTGGAAGTAAAAGAGTCAACAACCTGCCACAGTCGGGATTGAACTCACAAACTTTGATGGAGGAAGCAACAGCTCCACTAATTGAGTTCAAATCAATACATGTTGAAATACCTGAGGTTTTGGGGCAGACTGTGTTGCTCAAAGACACTTCAACATGTGGACCAATGAGTTTGGTGATTGCTGGGACATCAGCAACAATAAGACATTATGTAAATGAACGGCCACTAAGCTTTCAGGATGTTATTAAATCATATTCCTGTTTGAAAGACAAACCAGTCGGTCTGATTTGAATAACTAAAACGTGATTAAACAGCACTGTCGACACTTAATTTGTAACGAAACAAAGTGACCAGGTAATGAAGTGAACATCCACTGTAAATGCTGCCCCCTGCAGCTTGTTACCGGTACTCACGTAAACCTGTGATCCACATGTGTTCTGAAACACTTTGAACCACTTTCAGCAGACAAAGCCCTGCTCAGATGTCCTGAGGAGTCTTTCACTTTGCTTCAGCATACAGAGAAGAACGAAGCAGGATTACAACTAAAGGCTGAATATAAAATTTAAATGATATCTATAATTAGCAACATCTTGAATCGTTTATTTTTCCTCACTTGTTAATCAGCAGCGTTAAACTTCCACAGTAAGACTGTGAATAGTTTTATAATGTGTTTTTTTTGTTCTGCCAACATTGATCCAGAGAGCTGTGTTTGACCTTGTAGCTTGCGTAGCGAGATGAGCTCCATGTCATGAACACTGTTCATTACAGATGTTTGTATAACAGGAAGAGGACCGGACCTCCACACACTCATTACGTTATGATTCTGTTATGATTATGTTGATATAATCAATTGTTGAGGTTTTGCTTATAGGTACAACGTAAAAACCCCCCCGAGGTGACATCATCTGTTTAGTCACCGCAATGTTTCTAAACAGCATGTGATGTTCTGTTCTTCACATTACAACAAAGTTTCTGCATTCAGACATTGTGTGTGTGTGTGGGGGGGGGGCATTATAATACCTTAGTTTTAAAACGGAACCAAAACGATACTTGGTTTTTTTGAGAAATATAAAGATGTTTTTCTCCCCCAAAAAACATTTTTTTACATTTATCAAAAGAAGCCAAAGCTCTAACATGCTAAATTACATGTAAACAAGATTCTGATTCTGTCAATTCTCTGTAGTTTATGATACTCGTATTTCAGTTTGTACCAAACAAGTTCAATGTTAAAAACCCAACCGGGGCGATTGAGACATAATCAATCAATCAATCTGATCATTTTTGCAAATTTATTGAAAATACTGATGAAAGATCTCAACAGTAACATCTTCACATTGTCCGTTTGTCTAAGGTAGAAATTAAACCTTAAATACATTCAAATTAAAATGGATAAAGAAAACAGAAACTTTTAGAAGCTGGAAACGCTCGGTGAACGATTGAAACAATGACATGATGATCGATTAACAATGAAACTAATCAGTTCATTGCACTACAACTAACCGTGCTCCTCAGTGGACTTATCCAATATTCTCACCAGTGTTTTGTATTTAATATCAGTCAGACATCTTTTCTCTGATCTTGAATACATTTGCTGGATTATTTTAAGTTAAAAGAGGAATATGTTGCATGTTGTAAGTGAAAGGACACACCCTACTGTCACAGAATGAAGGTTATTAATCGTAAGTCAAAGTGAGAAATTATTCAGAGTATAAATGAGAAAATTGTGCAGCCCTGTGATTGAGTTTCTGTTGATGTTTTCTCTCACATTTCCCTCACGTATTTTCTCAGAAAGCGTTATGAGAAGGCGGAGGTGGAGTACGTGACGGCCAAGCTGGACCTGCACAAGAAGACGGAGGCGAAGGAGCAGCTGACGGAGCACCTCTGCGCCATCATCCAGCAGAACGAGCTGCGCAAAGCCCACAAGCTGGAGGAGCTGATGCAGCAGCTGCAGCTTCGGACCACTGTGGAGGAGCTGGAGAGGCAGGAGGAGGAGGAGAAGAAGAAGATAGAAAGCTGCGTGGAGACGCAGAGAGCCGGGAAACAGGGCAACGGTTCGGTGGCGGATCAGGAGGGAACGGTGCAATCAACCAAAGACTGTAGACCCGCAGAGGAAGAGACGGTGATGCAGGAGAACGGAGGGGACGTCCGGCAAGAGCACCCCCCGATAACTGAACCCCCAAAGACCGAACACGACTGTCAAACACTACAAAACTCTGTTCAGAGCGGAGTTGCAGCCTCCTGATGCTCAGATAACATGATCACACTGTAGGGATTCAAGTAATGCAGTAATGCTAATGTTTTCCAATAATCCTCTCAGCCAGAGGACGTGAGGCTCCACACTGTAACGTCCAGGGCCGGGTGTCCAACGTCAATTCTTTTTTGGTATCTGCCAAAATGAGTCAGATCATGAACATTTCAGGGTTGGGAAAGATTGTGGTTTTGGTTACCGAGTATTGAGAAGAGTAAGCACGTCCTGTGTTCTTTGTGACTCTTTCAATTTTCAACCAACACGACACGTGAACTTAACAAAGGGCTTGTTGGTGTCACAGATATCGAGTTCGGGGATCGGGGGAGAACGGTTGTATCAGCGCTTCTCTTTTTGTGACGTTGCAAATTCGTAGATTACAAACATTTATTTATTTTGTTTATAAAAATGATAATCTGGGCGGTATTGCATGTCCTTCACAGGGTATTTGCTGTTGCTTATTAGTAGTTTATAAAATATTTTTTTACTGAACTGTCAAGTATCCAAAGCTGACAACTATCTGGTTCAGATTGTACTGATTTTGTGATTTGATTGAAATCAAAACTTTGCCAGTTTTAGACTTACTTTATATAGACGAACTTTTTATAAGGCTTTGAGAACTTAAGCTTCTTTAGTTGAATGTAGAAAGGTGTCGGGGGGGCGGGAAAGCTATTTATTTTGGTGAAACAATATCGACACTGGTATCGATAGATTGCGATCAACACCCAGCGTGCCTGCAGGATCAGACCCGATCACAATCATCTGCAGAGTGAATCAGAGTGTCTCGCACCCGTTATCCTCAATCGGTCGCTTTTTTTATTTGTGCGCTTCCAAAACTTCCACACATGCGGATAAACATGTGAATTATCTCTCCCGAGCGAAAAGGTTGCATTCAGAAGATGACTGTTTTCGATTGTTGTCTCTTCGTGGGCAGCAATGAAAGATGGGCCCCGCTTACTTCCTGGAAGGAGGCCCGGATCCGTTTGTGTTCCAAACATGAACCCTCCTGTCTTGTGTGTTGTAGACCAACACGCGGGGCTCGTGTTTCTCAAAGCTAGTTCTCGTCTTGTCAGTGCAGCCGAGGAGCAGCGGGCCTCCTGAATGGTAAGACGATACCTGCTAATGTGTGTACGGATGCTTTGGGCTGCATGCCATTCTGCACAGTTTACTTTCTCCGGCTGCACAATGTGTCGACAATAATGTGTGACGGTGACCTGTATGTATGTGTGCCTGCTTGTATGTGAAGCAAACTACATGAATATAAATAGTTATTTAAATTGGGTAAATATTTAAAGAGGTGATGTGTAGATATACACTACAGTTTGATATTTTACTAAAATAAACTCTTTAAAAAAGTGTATTTTCCGCTCGTGCATTATGTCATTTTAGCGTTTAAATAATGAGTTATCTGCAGGACTGGAGCTTGTGGTCCTGGAAGGAATTTACCCGGGGAGCACTTTGGGACTCTCATCGCTTTTGCGAGTCGTTTTAAAAGTGCAGTAAGTGTTTCTGTAAACCACTTTGAGATTTTACAGCGCTCCGGTCACATCTGGCCGTCTGAAGGAGAGGCCGTAAAACGCGGCTCTCTTAATTAGTCGGTAGGTAGAAGCTCTGAGTGGGAGAGTGACCACCGTCCTGTCTGTCCACGCACAACCTCCAAGGTCAGCGTTTGAAGTCCCTCCGAGCAGACTTCAGCTCAGATTTGACCAATTCATCAAGACGTTGGATTGAAAAGGACTGAATTATGTCAGTTCCACAACATCCACCGGTGGAATAACTGTGAAGTACTTTCCTTTAGTGTTCTCATTGTATTACTTAGACCGCATAGTCTGTGTAGTTCTAAAAAGTGAGAATCTGCCAGTGCTGTAAATATATTCCACACTAAGTTTTTTCTGAAACACATTTTTATTTTTCATAATTTCTGTGCAGCAACCTGCATTATTCTGTCTGAAACCTTTTTATTAAATTTTTTTTCCACTTTTGACAAAATACAATTTTAGGAGTTATGAAATTTATCTTTACGATTGGGTTCCACCTCGACCAACCACAACACTAAAATACTGCCTACATGTTAATGCATCAATAATGATACAAATCTAGCATGTAAGATATACAACAATAGAAAAAGGGCCATTTTGCATCATGGCTTCTTTTGCTTTTGATACTTTAAGTGCATTTCTGTAATGTTAAGTAAAATACTTATGGTATTTCTTTATTTATTGATATCGTAGTAGGCCTACTCATCTTTTGAATGAAATCTGTAAAGCAGCAAAGAACAGTGCAAACTGAACTCGTTTTCACATGATCCACCTCACTGCTTCATTTAAAGAAAGGGGAATAATGATACTTGTAGGAACTCCTGAGGGGGGGGGGGGGGGGGGTCCCTGTGAAAAGAAATGTACTCTGGATTATGACAAAGAAAGATGAGAAGATGCAGGCAGTGGAGATTAAGGTTTACATTAGAAATTGTGTGTGTGTGTGTGTGTGTGTGTGTGTGTGTGTGTGTGTGTGTGTGCGCGCGCGCGCGCGCGTTGGGCCGGACTGGACTTCAGAGAGCTGAGGGTTTATAAAGTAAAGTGTGATTTATGTGGCGCTGGCGTCCTTCGACAGGCCGAGAGAGGCCGTGAAACCCGAGAAGTCCGCGAGAGGTAAGAGAGGGAGGGAGAAAAGAAGAAACCCCAATCAAGTTCTCCTGAGAAAAATCTCTGCCATCTGGACGAGTTTCACCTCCATATCAACTGAACTTTGAACTCACTGTCGGTACAACTGTGAGGCGACAGAAAATATAAAATAGATGGAGTCACAGACATGTTTGAACTGTTTTTGTGCAGTGATGATAAATGCTGCATTGGTTTATTATACTGGAACAGCGCTCATCGTCTTTTTATCGAGGTCTTATTTGCTTTGGCAATTAACAAAATCTGGTTCTGATTCATTTAGCTGCTGGATAATTAACCCAATGTCACTTTAGCTGTTGATTTAACGCTTCACCGTTGTAGCCGAATTCATGTTATTATCCTAAGAACCCGCCGGTGGACTCGAAATAGATACATCTGCACGACAAATAGAAAATTAGACTCTTTCGACGACAAATGTAACGAAACGTTAATCGAGGTCGGTTTCATGTCACGGCTGTTAAAGCATTTGATGGGAAACGAATTGAGTTCGACCGAAAATTGGTCGATGTTCATGATGGAAAAAAATAAATAATACATATTAAAAATAAAACGAGTTTGACTTGTTTGTAAAATGATCCACCCTATAGCTTTAAATATAAATGAACCAAACCGTAAGCTGACAAACAAGTGAACCAAAAGCCAAAAGAAGAAAACCGCTAATAAGCCTGACTGATGTGTTTACTTCTGTCCTCTGATCATCACTTCGATGTGTCTGCGGTGCTATAGGCGGCCTTTTCGGAGCGGGCTTTTTTGGGGGTTTGTAATAAAGAGAATCAGTGCGGCTGAATTAATTCCACACGGCCTCTCGCTCTGTAAAGTCTCCGTGTTGCTTTAATCAGGAGCAGATTGGCTGTTTTATGTCGGAACACCACAGACCGTTTACAGTTAACAGAGCGGCGCGTGAGCTGCGTGCAATAATAGAGACAGCAGAACAAAACGAGTCGTAAAACATATGAAGAGGGGACACAGATAGTTCATATAAGTAGTCTGCAGTTACTCACGATTAAATACAATTACTGGCAGTGTAGTATTTATGTTTTATACACCGCATTTATCTGACAGCTGGAGTTCATTTGCAGATCATATCATAAAACATCGCTGTTTTCTCCAAAACAGGTTTTTTTCAGGCTCATTTCAGCTCGATGACAAAAGCATATCTCAGGCGTCATGTAGAGTTGTATTTCCACCAACCCAGAACAACACGTGACCCTCCAATTTAATTGGATGAGCGAGAATAGATACGAGGTTTTTCTACGGGTGGGGAAAAAAACCTCATAGCTCCTAATTACTTTATTTGATTTCAAAAAGTTGGGGATTTATTGATACATTAACATTTTAACAATTCACTAATTACATTTGAATATTAGGCCTAATTATTTTCATTACATTTATTTTTATTGAAATCTTTTACCTTTAATGTAATTTATTTTTAATTTTAAGGAATAAAAGATTCAGCTTTATTAGCAAAGTATCAGACATACGAATTTCTTCAATATATTCAAGATAAGATAAGATAAGAGTTTATTGAGGAGAGACATTTAGCATTACAACAGCAAAGCAAACAAAGGGACATAGTATATATATATATATATATATATATATATATATATATATATATATATATATATATATATATATAAAACATGCAAGACAAATAATACTTAAAAGGGACAAAGCTATAGCCAGTAGGCCTTAAACCATATTGTGCAGTTTCTTCCTGATATTCCACATCAAAATGTCATAGCAGCAGTGGCAGGGGAAGTATTCAGTAAACATTGCAATAAGTAATATAAAAATCACCCTTTAAAAGTAAATGTCCTGTACTCAAAATCCTTAAGTAAAGTTAGAAAATCAGCAAAATATACAAACTAAAAACATGCATGTAAAAATGTGCAAAGTAAGAACAGCTGTAATGCAGTAAACAGAGCAAAGTGTTCCTCTAAAATGGGATGAAATACAAGTACAAAGTAGCACAAAATATAAATAGTGCAGAATACGTCACAATTGTACATTACAGTATTGTGTAAATGTACTTTCCTCCCACCAGCATGTCATCTTCTGCCTTGTATTGGTGCATAACACATCTTTAGTGTAAGAGATTTTAATGTGAAAAGTAAAGGATGAGTACTTCCTGCATGTTTAACGCAACCTAGCCATGCAGGTGATCAGTGCTGCTGACACGTGAAGGCTGTGTAGCGTTGTGAAACATGCAGCGCCAGGCCTGACTCCTCAGCCTCTGACAGCCTCCTCTGAAAGCTCTAATCAGTCCGTGTGAGAGGGATTCGCCGCTCAGCAGCAGCCGGTGCGCTGCAGAAATCCCGGTGCAGCCGCTGCAATCAGGCGCAGCGCAGAGGGAGCGCGTCTGCAACATGTGGTTCCTTGCGCAGGATGTAACAAGGAGGCCATTTACTCCCACTTAGGGAAATAAAACAGGACAGGGGGCCAAAGCGCTACTCCAATCAGCACCAGGGGTCACTGGACAGCGGCGGTGGGATCATCATCATCATCATCCTCTGCCCGGGGCCAGGACGGCACGGAGGGACACAGAGCCAGCAGAGAAAGGAAGCGCGTTAAGACTCTTTTATTCCAATGCGTTCGTTTTGATTGACAGGTCTGGTAGGTTTACTACTTGCAATACTACAGTGTACAAATGGTACTTTACACGGGAAAATACTGCATTTAAATATTATTACAGGACTTTCAATACTGAGGTTATTAGTTATTATGTAAGCAGCATTTTAATGCGTATACTTTATGGAGTACTGGAGTCAGATAAAGGGAGTAAAAAGTACAATGTCCCTCTGAGTAGTGTAGATAATAGAAGTACTCACAATAGGAAGACAAATTGTGCTCTGGTATAGATTATACAAATCAAGATATTTACACCAAAACAGGTTTGTACATGAATACAGTGATATTTGATGATGAGTCTGACCTCCTGTAAGTTTGAATCTAAAAGTAACTTCATCTGTCAGAGAAATGATTAAAGGTGCACTATGTGCTTCAGAAATGTAATGTAGAGTATTAGTTGCTTTCAGTCCTTCTAGCTTTGTCCTTTGATACAAACTAAAAGGCAGTAAAGGTTTCTGGTCATCATTATGGTGAAAAACCTCACTGTACAAAGACAGAAACGTTGTGTTTTCTGTGTGAGATCACACACTCTCACCTGCCATGCTGAAGTCACCTCATTAGGATTTACGCTGGTCTCAGAGGGTCAGCAGGTTTTTGTGGGTTCCACCGTTCAGTTACCACCCACAGTCTCCCCGAGCCGGACCAGACTACAAACCGGTACATGCCCTAATTATCCCTGTCCGGGCTTCCAGTCCTAGCATGAGTTAAAGTGTGGAGTTTCACGACTCTGTGATCAAGTTCCATTTCAGACTCACAAAACCAATTTAGTGAAGCCCAGCATTAATTTATGGTCATCCGTGTTTCTGGCGTGTGCAGTTTCGTACTGTATCCGAGTGAAAGAGGTCAGTGTTTGGGGTTTATGTGAAGCACTTTGTCGAAGTGAAATCTGAGCCCAGCACCTGCCTGTCAGACGCAGACAGGCGACTGTATCGCATCAAACACTCGGAGCCTTAATTCAACTGTCAAATGCTTTGTGTTGCAGATCAGAATATGCCAGATACACAGTAGGAATATATATAGGTTCATTCTTGATCCTGGGAACATAAGGTTAATGTCTGTGTGTGAGGCAGCTGTAACATGTTTTAATTTTTTATAACTGCAAGGACTTAAATGATGCAGACAGGTGTAAATATACACTGTGACATTTTGAAGGCTCTCTGTTGATAATGAGGAGAGAACCAAATTAGTAGTAGTGGAAGAGATTTATTTACTTACTACTGAAAGTCACAACATCCCAGCACTGAAAGTATAATACTCAGTTACAGGTAAATTCAAAATCTTACGTGAGTAAAAACATGTACGTATAGCAAACCCCGTACATAAAATAAAGAAAGTAAAGTTACTAATTTAGCAAAAAAGGCACATTCATTCAGAGTGTTTATTATATTTATCACAGACGGAATATAACTGATCAATTAACTTGTAAGCAACATTTTATGTTGTTAAGACGGAGCTATTTTTTTCTGTTGGGTAATTTAATCTATAAGAATTCACATTTTATCTTGTGATTCATTTAATGTATAAAATATTGATCTGAAAAATAACTGCAGCTGCTATGAAAAGTACAACACAATATGTCTGAAATGTGGCTGAAGTATGAAGTATCATGAAATGCAGATACTGTAGTAAAGTACCACTTAAATGTACTGTATTTTAGTTCCTTTTAAGAATGCAAGAGATTCAACAAGCTGCAAGTTTTACACAGAAGATTTTAAACAGAATCAATCATGAAGCGCTGATTGTTTATTAAGACTTGTGGAGGATCTATTAGATGGATTCGAGATTAAAAGCTTGTCTTTTTTGCCACTTTAGCCGTTAATCAGATCACTATGATGAAGAGGCACACAGGTGTTGTAGGCCGGATTCAAACTCGGGACATTATGATTACGTGGTATGCATCTTAAACAACTGGTGCATCAGGACGCCCCCCACAGATTATTTCCTAATTCATATTCAGGGTCTCTAATGCCTCTGATACAAACCTGTGGTGTTGGGCTGTTGATCTGAATTGACTTGATAATTTAGTTAAAGTGTTCAGCAGTTGTTGAGGACGACTGAGAAGAACCATGACTGCTCACACTTAACCGTTAACCTCTGAAATTACCTTTAAATATGCACGCTGTGTTTAATGTGCTCTGCTGTTGTTATCGGCCCATTATTAAATCATGCTATTACTGATTTTTACACTTTATTAAGTTTGTGTATTTATGTGCTTGTAGTCTCTCTGTATAACATTTTGATGAACATCTTGCTGTTTTTAAATGTGCTCTATAAATACACTTGTTAGTTGTTAATAAATGATGGGTAGATATCCAATTAAATGAAGCTCAATTGGTTGTAGCAAATATTTTAATGACCTATTAGCTGTTTGCTATGAAAGCTGTTCCTCCTGATTCTATTTGGTCAAATAAAATCAACACAGAAGGACTTCTAAAAGCAATTAAAATAAATAAAAAACGTTCTAAATGAACCGGAGCACAAACGTATTCATCTGGATGCAGATTGTTGTTCTTGTTGTTTTGCACCAAAGCCCATTTAAGCCTCTTTCGCAGACTCTTCCTGCCAACGCCAGCTCTGCAGGATGGCGTCTTCCTTTCAGAGATGTTTGGACTTTTCCATTCGCCGCAGACAAACTGTAGCAGTCGGAGCAAACAGGCCACTTTCACATCGAGCTCTGAACAAAGAATAGGGCCCCTGGAGGAGAAGACTGTGAGTCTGAGACATGGGGAGGCCTTTTTTTTCTCTCTGCCCTAGCTGGCACCGGAATAGACTTGTAGGCAGGAAAAGAGAATCTGGGGGGAAAACTAATGATGAAAAAGTCTACTCTATCCCTGTGCCTTCATTAAATACATGGAAAGAACGAGAGAGGCACATCTGGATTCAATCGGCGTCCCTTTGATGGCATCAAGTGTTCTTTTCCCAGATCAGGGGGCTGCAAGCTACGGGATGTCTATGGCAGCTTGGAGCCCAGAGTCGACTCCTGCCATCTGAACTGAACACATGACCCCCCCCCCCCCCCCCCCCCCCCGCATCACCACCACCCTGCTCCCTCCATTCCTTCATCCCTTCACCCCAACCACCTCTCCAACCCGACTAACCTACAGTTCACTGAGAGACTTTTACTCCACCAGGTTTATCTGATGGCTGGAGTTACTGCTTACTTTGCAGAGAGAAAAGGTACAAGCGCGAAGCATTTTTAACCGGAATCCGAGGAGTTTGGAAGTTTTTTAATGACGTGACCAAGTTATGGCTTGTTATATTGGTGAGCAGTTCAACCACACAGTGACTTTTCCCTCTCAGATTTGTTCCTTTTGAAGCATTTTTAAGGGCCCGAAGAGGTAAAAGTACCCACAAATCTACATTACCTTGAGGGCGACCCCTTTAAATGTTCTTGGGACTCCTTGACGAGTCCCGGCCCCCGGGTTGAGCAACTCTCTCTATCTCCTTTTCTTCCTTCTTCAACTGATCTGAGAGCATGAACATTCCTGCTCAGTTCAAATTAGAAGAGACGGGATGAGATAGACATTTTGGGGGAATGCCATCAACTCAGAGCTCAGTTGAGTGAACGGTCCAGACTCTCTTCCACCTCTGATTGGCTGAGCTGAGCCTCTGTAAACCACCTGAGAATTGTACACCTGTGAGCAGTCAAGTGGCTGATTAATCTGCTAGTCTGCAGCTGCTGCTTGATGATGAAGTCCAGCGCGCAAATGACAAGGCAATGAGACAAACCTCAGAGCAGCAGCTTTATATGAATAACCAAATACCAGCAGAGACATTTCAGTTATGTTTCAGTCTAACGAATGCAAGTTCGATATTCATTCTCCTTTTCGCTCTAGTTTGGTCTCCACCAACTCCTGAGAAAACGTCCTGTCTCTTTAGCTGCGAAACTCTCCACTCTGGTCACCAGATAGTATCTGTCAGCTGTTTGCTGCTGAAATATTTGATGTAAGTAATAGTAGCAGTAGTGGTTTTGTATTGTTTTCTTCTGAATCTGCATTTATTACTGCATATGTATGAGTGCATAAATGCATCATTCTAGAAGAATCCAAATCTGCAAAGTAAATAAAGTTACTATTTAAGTGTAGAGTACAATATTTCCCTTTGAAATGCATTGGAGCACAATATAAAGTTTAAATAATGCTCTTGAGATTAACACAAAAAAGGAAAGAAATTGTGCGGGTCACATGACTCTCATAAAGTTATTGTTGTTATCCATAAAGAATACATACTTCAGAATACATACATCATATACAGTACATACTTTGTGTTATGATAGACCCTCTGCTATCTTGGAAAGACCACATTGAGTCTGTCTGCAAACAACACAAATCAAAGAATCTATTTTCTCCATCGCCTTAGGTTTTTTGGGGGCGAGTTGAGAAATTCTTCTTTTGTTCTTTACTTTTGTGACTATCAGTACTCTACGGTATTGTAATACTTCATGGTATTAAAGTGTCTGTCCACCACTTTGGAGTCAAAACTGCTCCACCAAATGAAAATATGCTCAAAGGTCAACCCCTTGAGAAACACCAGCTTACCATAATAACATATCAAGGCTGGCCAACTCCTAAAGGAGGTCCTAAACAGTGAATACAAGTTTTTGCCATCAAATTAGACATACAAGGTTCCACAACTTGATTGGTGATTGTATGTTAAATGCATATAGTTTCTTATCTTACTTTTTTCTGTCTTTGTTGATGTTACAAATGGAGCTGCAGGGATGACAGAAAAAATCTGACAAAGTATTATCATCATCATCATCATCAAATACCCAAGTAAATTACCTCAAAATTGAACTTAAAGCTACTACGTGGAACTTTAATTTCTTGTTGATTTTGGCGGTCCCTGTGGACAAAAGCGGTAGTGTTTCCAAGCGCCAGTGTCCCTTCAGAAAACCTCTCATTTTACTACAGCAGGGTCTGACCTGCTGAAGTAAAATGAGGTTCTGGTTCTGCTTTCCCGTGTCTCCCTTCCCTCCAGCGAGTCCAACAATACGGCCTGGGCCTCCAGGTGTCGGTGTAGCGGGGCAAAACTCTGCCTCTTGCCAGAGGAGGAGCTCTACGCCGCCGTAGATCAGACTGCAGATTGAAGGCTGCAGCGAAGCCAGATTTAGAAGGCCCCGCTGAAGGAGTTTTAGTTTACCTGCATGATTTCATCAGATTTTACGTGGAATCAGACCCGGTGCCACCGATGACAAGCAATAACAATAACTATATAGAAATAGACAATATTCTCGCTGATGGTCTTGTTTACTTACATGTAGGTCATATAGAGGAATCAGTATTATCTGAGACCATTCCATAACCAGTTAAAGTTCCTCACAGTAACATTAACTAGGCTACTGTACTTGAGTAAATGTACTTAGTTACTTTCCACCACTGGTGCTGGGCAGGTAATGCACATTGGATTCATCAGGCCTTGTTTGATGGAAACAACCAAAACTGTAGCTAAAAGAGGCTAAAAAGCTCCATAGAGTTGGTGACAAATCTCTGGGGGTTTGTTATATATATATATGTTATATATGTGGCGTTAGTCATGCAATCCATTGTATTTATCAAAAATGTCAATTAGTTCAGCTTTAATTGTCATATTTTACTGTTGCACATTTGGGGGCCCCTGGTGGCCCCAAACAGCTGCTTGCTTAGATTTATTTTTCCCAACTCCATTTTCTCTTTCTGAAGACATGGATCCAGTTGTACTTCTTTATATTTGTGTTCCCTGCTGCCCTGACAGCTCAGCCTCATGAGCATGGATCTGTGGATAGGGTGACGGGAACTAGCGATAGTTGATTTAATCGGTGGCAGACCGCAGGACGGTCGGAGAGGGTTTATCAACACACAGACAGTGATAACACCAGTGTCTCCCTGCAGACTGCTGGCTCCCTGGATCCCCCCACCCGATCACACTCATTAGGCGGTGAGGTTTGCCAGCCAGGGGAACAAAAACAGGCCAAACCAGGGTGTTGATGGTGCTGATGGTGATGTTTCTGCCTGTAAGGGGGGTGAGGAGGAGGAGGAGGAGGGGGCAGCTCTTGGTGAGGGCCTGTGAAACGTCAGACACAACATAAAGGCATTGCCACGTAATTACGGGGCTCTCTTTCATTAGAGAGAGAGAGAGCGAGAGAGAGAGAGACTACGGGGTCTATAGCCTGGAGGAGCGGCAGTAACGTCCTGCCTCCCCGCGCCTAGCTGCCGCTGAGCAAGTTTTTGCGCACACACGGAGCTTCGCGCATCTGGTCGTCATCATCATCATCAGCAGCAGCAGCAGCTCTTCCTGCTCAGATGTGACTCAGCCAGAGTGGGAAGAGAGCTCCTTCTCCTCAGAGGACTTCTGCGAAA
This sequence comes from Anarhichas minor, assembly GCF_050575085.1. Taxonomy (NCBI): domain Eukaryota; kingdom Metazoa; phylum Chordata; class Actinopteri; order Perciformes; family Anarhichadidae; genus Anarhichas; species Anarhichas minor. Next base: position 885,441 of record NW_027466542.1, on the reverse strand, counting down.
CGCGTCTTTGAGACTTTTCCCTCTCAGGCAGCAGGACAGGCTGATATTTTTCCTCGTTTGCCGTTGACGCGCGCCGCTGGATGGATTGTCTGTGAGGGTTTGATCGGTCGGGATAAAAAACAGGCGAGGAGTTTGTTCGAGCCCTGCGCGGCTGATCTGGATGTGAACAGATCCGCGTTCCGCCTCGGAAGAACCGAGTATCTCTCGGGCTGGTTTCTGGAGCTCGTGCGCTCTGCACGAACGGATCTTTTCGGCTGCTTGTTGACTCCTCTCTTTCATCAGCGCTCCGTTTTTTTATTCTTTTAACACTGTTCCCCCACTTGCGTCATGACTTCTAGCTATGCACATGTAATGGACAGGCAAGCCTCGCTATCGAACCGCCTGGAGAGTCCGATCACGTCGAACCTGGACAACCTGCAAGCCAAAAAGAACTTCTCGGTCAGCCACCTGTTGGATCTGGAAGAGGCCGGGGAAATGGTCGGCACCCAGGCGGACGAGAGCGTCGGGGAGGCGGGGAGGAGTATGCTGGAGTCCCCGGGGCTGACGAGCGGGAGCGACACGACCCAGCAGGAGAGTAAGTGAAAAGCAGCCCGTTCGAGAGCCTCACAGGCTGGGACTGAGCAGAGGAGATCAAAACCAACTTTTAAATCTTGTGACCGAAATGTTACATTTCCTTCGCTGTGTATTATTGTAGCCTCGGTGTGAAAAACCTCGAGTTATCAGGCTCGACACCCGGAAAAAAACCCACCGCAGATCTCACACAAATGCAGTTCTAATGAGCAGCTGAAAATAAAGTCATTTGTTTTCATTACGATCTGGCGTGTGTCCGCGTGCAGAGCGCATGAATGGAGCTCTGCAGAATGCTGCGCGCACGGAAGGAATCCTTTAGTGAGTGTTGGTAATGCATCATCCCTGACGGCCTCCCCCTCAAAACGGCCATTAATTCACCATTAACACTTTGATGTCAGTTGGGTATGGTGATGTTGGTGGACATGGTCAGTGAAGGAACCTTGCGAGTCAAACTCGGGGGTAACGCATCTCTCCCTTCATGACCTAAACGAGGCCACGTTTCTTGATCGAGCACGTTTTGATCTTTTTTTACGAAAGAGAAATCAAATCGAGTAAAAATGCATACATTTTGAAAATATTTACAGTGAGTCACGTGACGATAGCGTCACGTGTATGATAGTTTAATTCTAAATATATGTGTTCATTTATCACTAAATAATGATGTGCCATTTTTTCCCTCAACCAACACATTCCTCCGCGCGTGCGTAAAACATGTGGCCAATCTATGCCGTGTTTGGTGAGCTAAGAGGCGGGTAGCGCTCGCTGAGCTCCCGCTCAAGCCCCAACCTCACAATCGGAGTTATTATTTCCAACTTTTTGTGTTAAATGCGCCGTTGCATGCGTGGAAGTTGACAAAAACAGGGATAAACCCACAAAAACCCGCCACTGGCCCTCTCCCACCTCTGAGAGAGTAAATAAACGCTCCCTCCTGCCTCCTCCTCTTCCTCTGCTCAAAGGGCCATTTGCTGCGGCTGACAGGAACGTTATGGGCTTTAATGAGTGTTATTGTTAGTTTTTTAAAAGGCTAAAAATCGTGTGAGAAATATGCGGGAGGAAGTGGCCGGGTCACGTCGTTAATTCCCGGTTATTTTCGGCCTGTCAAACACTCAGAATATCGGAGCCTAAATCATTTGTCATAATTACCGCGCGTGTCCTCGCGCCAACAATTAAGGAATCAAATAACAGCATCTCATCGGAACTCTATGCCGTTGAGAGGTGATTTTAGAATGAATCAGTGGGGTTCAGGAAACATTTTAAGATTTACACAAGATTCAGATATAATGACATGTGTCTAATCATAGAGCCTAATTCATATACATTTCTTTCCGATTTATTGACAGGAACGTGAAAGCAACAGTATGACTTTTGGCATTTTTAATCAATTTCACAAATTGCCATTAATAGTAGCCAAATAGACCATGATCACACATCCAAAATAAAACATTTCAAAGTAAAATTGCAAAAAATAAATGTATATTTGTTTTATTATTTTAGGAATCAATAACCTCTCCTCTCGCCAATGAGCTTTGGCAGGAGGACTAATCGACTTCCACTGATGGCTGCTAATGAGATCAGTAGTCTACTGACACGTGTTGGTCACAATGGCAGCTGCAGGATGATGATGATCATAATGATGACGGGAATAGCTTTGATTTTCTAGTTTAAATGTCACCTTGATTAAAGGCTTTCCGAGGCCAAACCGCCGCGCGACTATTGAAAATAAACACAGAGATCCCTTTTAGGGGTATTCAGACTTTATCTTTCATATTTTGTTCATTTGAAGCTGACAGAATATAATCTCATTTGAATTTATTAGAAAAAATATACGTTTTTATTTACATATTTTGGATACAATTGTTTTCGTCCCCGCCGATTTTTCACTGTGCTAAATGAAAAGTAAAGTAAAAATATTGCATTCATACAGAAAAGATAGATTCATTATTTTTTTATTTTGTCATGCGATTCAATTAACCATTTGTAAACGCGTCTAACGATTTAAATGCTCTACAGTTGCTTTGAAAATAGTAATTTCCGTAGATGAAATATTGAACGGCCAAGTCACAATCATCTTTAACCGACTTTCTGTCGTTTTAATATGTATTTTTTTTTTATTATCTCACTCTTCCGTCTGACAGACCTCATCTTGTTGTCGCACTTTTCTCCGCTTGCAACGTCACCACACGGACTAATTAAGTGCGTCATGATTTTCATTTGAACCTCGAGCCTGTAAAACGGCTGTTTTTTTTTTTTTTTTTTAGAAGGAAGCTATGCGCGGTCGCTGGTTAGCCATGTGCGGCTGCCATCGGCATTTACAGCCGCACTTTACTGTCCGACTCCTCAAGAATCCTCCAGCCTGTGATTTACCAACTGATCCAGAGCTGCTGCACTGATGGAGAACAAGTCCGAGTCACAGGAGGGATCTCTGATCTCAGCTGGTCGAGCTGTTTCCTCATAAACCACAAATATATTCACAACTGCGGGAATTACATTTATTAAACAATACCTCAAATATATCATATTAGCACACAATATAGTTTCTGGTACATTATTTTCTATTTAAAAAGGAAATTTTTGTTATTTTTAGAAATTCTTTTCATATGGCAGATTTCATTGCAGGTACATATTTTTGGAAAATATGGAAATAATATTAAACCAATAACAATGGTGATAATAATAATAATAATAATAATAATAAAATGCCAAAAAATGCAATATTAAAAACTCTCACTTATCTGACATCTCGAGTTTTACTTTGTCAAGACATAATGAATTCATCAATTATTTAGTGTTTTAATGTTTTTAATCTATAGATGGTTAACTGCGGGGTCAGGACCCCCACAGAGGGCAGGCCAGATAAAGTGTGAAAGGTCACGGAAGGATTAACAGGATTAGGAAGAAGAAGGAAAAAAAACAGCTTCACAAAATGCAGTTTATTTTTCTGATTGTATTCTTAATCTTAAAGTCTGAATATACTGTATATATATATATAATTTTTCTTTTAAAGAGCAAAACAGCACAAAAACAAAAAGACACCCCTCTCAACACCATCTCCACAAAGGAATAGAAATGAGGAGAATTTCTTAACAAAAAGAAGGAATATCAGAAAAACAGATGAACTTCTCACTAAGAGTCAGTGTGTTTAACTTCTCAGGTAAACCGCTCACAGAGCGATGAGTGGGTGCAGTTTCATTTTAAAAACCGTTGAAAGGCCGAAGGGATTGTGCAGCAGCTTTTTAAAACGTCTCCACAACACAACAACAGGGGCTGCACCTGATAAAACCTGCAGCGCATCAATCATTTCTCAGTCTCAAGAAATGAAAATGAGCATTTTTTTACATGTTAAAAGTAGACTACATGTTACCATCAACGATATTAAAACAGTATTTTTAGTAAATTGATATTAGTGAAACTCTGGTTTCCTCCATTGTTCTGCTGTTAATTTGCATCTTTAAGATTCACATCAGCTGTAGAAGGCGAATACATTCTGGATCTGGATCCTCAGAGGGATCAACATGAGAGGTCACAGGATGATCAAATTAAATTCATCAAAGAGCAAGAATAGTTTTTTCTTTCTCTCAAAATTATTTTCTCTGATTTTTGCTCTTTTTTTCTGGTGAAATACTGAATGCCTAAACCATGCAGGCCGTAAAGATCCTTCAATCCTTTCAAACCTTTCAACAACCAAACTGTATTTAAACCCAGACTATTCTTTGGGGTCACGAGTAGTTATTTCTTTATTGTCTCTTCTGTCATTTAAAACCAGCAGATGTAAGAGTTTACATCTAGTGTGTCCTGATGGGCTGAGACTGCAGGGGGGGAGCTTTTCCCTCATTAGACAACAAAGCAAACAGGCTCAGTGTTGACACACTGCAGCATCTGTGTGTGTGTGTGACACCGAGCCGTGTGTGTGTGTGTGTGTGTGTGTGTGTGTGTGACACCGAGCCGTGTGTGTGTGTGCGTGTGTGTGTGGAAGAAGTAAAAGCAGTCTATTACAAGTTCTGCATCAGGATTTAGCTCTGAACGTGTACTCACAGCTTCCCCAGTTCGAGTCCAGCCGAGGACGATTGGTGCAAGTCTCCTGTACATTTTTTAATAAAGGCAATATATGCACTTACACTTTAAGTGAGTATTGAAGTTAAAATGTTCCTAAAAAGTTAAAACATGAATTAAGTAAAATTGTTATGGATATAAAAATCGGCTTAAAACCTTGTACCTCTAAAAAACAGGCTGAGAAACTGATCTGAAACTTTAGATATTTCAGATTCACTGAGCCATCCCCATCTGCTGAGGAAGACCATGAGATGCAGTCAGAAGTTCTGATTTAGTTGTTGTTGTTATATTACAAGTTTATAAGGTAAAGACTGAACTTTTTCATCTTTGGATTATATTTAAAGGTCGTCTGGTCAGTGAGTTGACATTTTGGAGGTAGAAGACTTTTACATGACATCGCTGAGTGATGGAGGGAGGATTCAAATCTTTTAAGAAAAAGTATCAAAACCGCCGTGGCTTTCAAAATGTACACTGAAGTAAAACGGTAAACAAGGAATCAGACGATTCTCTCGAAGAATTGCATTCATACGCAACTATTTTGCTTCAGCTGAAAGTTAATGCTGGGAGATTTCATTTGTCTAATCAGCAAATTGACAGAATATTCACACTGATCATCTGCATGTTATTAACTTTGTTAAACCCATTTCATGAATCTGATTCTTTTCAGCCAAACCGCTAATAAAAGTCACATTTATCAAAACAATGATCATAAAAGACGTTTCACCAGGTTGTAACAAACTACTGATGTTAGGCTGATTTAGACGTCTGTCCTCCACCACTTACTTCATATAATCCACAGAAATAACCCCTTTGTCAAACTCTTAGATAAGAAAAAAAGTAAATCTTCAGACTACAATAATAAATTTATAACTTTAGATTGTTGGCATTTAAAACTGGCAGCATTTCAATTCTATTTTCTGTCTTGCATGAATTCTAAAAGTTTTTATCCCTGACTAAAAGGCATTTTTATTTATGACGAATGTCAAATCTGAATCTGCAAAGTAAGTCATCGCTCTAGCTGTCAGATAAACATAATGCAGAGAAAAATAGATTTCCCCCTGAAGTCTCTCAACATCAAAATACTCAAATGAGGTTTATGAAGTCCTTAACTGTACTGCATTAGAGAACATGAGTACATGTACAGAGTAACTTCCCACCTCTGTGTGTGTGTGTGTGTGTGTGTGTGTAGCTACAGATTGTTTAGTGAGTGTGTAATTAGGCAGGAACATGGACGATCACGGTCTCGTTTTTTCTTTCTTCGATGTGAAAGTGTTATTTTGTGGTCTTGTTGTGCAGCCACAAGGCACCAGCACTGATTCCAGCCTACAGGAGCGTTCAGACCCAACATGTTCACATGCAGCTGGAAGGTGCTCGGGCTCCAGAACGCTTTCTGGATTTATGCTGTTTGTTTGCCTGGACGTGTGTCTGTTTGTTGGTTAGTCAGGCTGTTGGATCGAGGATCAAGTCTGCTGTTGTCGGTGCAGATCGAGGATTTGTTTTTAAAGGATCTTTTAAATAATCACGTCACCTAATGTTAGTGTTATCTCTCCATGTTTTTAGATGGTCTCTGACATTTCTGCCTCCACACCAATACAGTGGAGTTTAGTTAGTGCTGCTCATATCATAGTCTGCATGGATAAGGATAACCCACAGAGAACACCGTCCCTTACTGTTGAATTATTGTAATAAGCTCCACACACATATATCTTTTTATCTATTTATTTATTTGGGTCAACACATCGAGGTAGGATCATTTTATTTTCTCTGTCATTTTGTGCATTTCATTTTTTTTAAAGACAATGTTTTGGGCATGGGAGGGGGGGGATGCAAAATGAGATCGTTGTAGTTTACATGACACCAGTCCCAGACGCCACACAGTTTCACGTATTGATTGTGAGGATTGAGCAGTCTTGGCAGAGGTACGCTCTCTTTAGTTATCTGCTCTCTTTAGTTATCAGATTATCAGTCAACAGTGTTCAGAATTCAGATCTTTCCCGTAAGTAGAAACAGTTATAATGTAAACACGTCCTGTTAAACAAAAGTTCTGTGTTGAACAGTAAAAGTATTACCTGTACTCACAGTACGCGGTAGCAGCTGTAGGTCGGGTGTAGAGCAGGTTGGATCGTATTAATCGAAGGGTGAAGTTCTTGATCGGGACCTGAACCCTAAAGCTGCTCCCAATGCTATGCTATGCTTATTTTGAAGAACTGCCATCAATACATCAAGAGTTATTGATATACTAATGCGTAAGCAGTATTTTAATGCTAATTTACAGTTACCTATTTAATAAAAAGCACGTTGATACTTGTCACATCTGCAGATTTTTGAATATTAATATACTAACAATTTACCATGGGACATTCAAATTCTTCATTATGGTCCTCGTCATTGTCGCATACTTAAAGGCTCTGTTATTGTATTCATTTCTGATTGAGGTCTGAGAAGGCAGCATCTTCTCAGAACGGCATCCAGCAGCAGTTGTTGCATGAATGCAGGGAGCTGTATTTATTATTAAAATGTAACGTGGTTCGACACGAGGCTTTCGGTTTTTTGGGGTTATTTCTGCATCTCCTCGGGCAAAGCGTCCGTAGCTACAAACTACAAGCACCAATGGGAGCGCTGTGTTCCCATCGAGTCTTATTGAGGTTACATCGCCTCCTTCTTCTCCCTGCAGATGAACAGATGAACACGGAGGAGAAGAAGAAGAGGAAGCAGCGCAGGAACAGGACCACCTTCAACAGCAGCCAGCTCCAGGCTCTGGAGAGAGTGTTTGAGAGGACACACTACCCCGACGCCTTCGTCAGAGAGGACCTGGCCCGCCGGGTCAACCTCACCGAGGCCAGAGTCCAGGTACGCACGGGGGTAAACCTGTTAATCTCATGTGACCTCCAGAGTCATTCAGAGACTTCTATTTTTGACACATCCTCCTCCCTTACAAAATAAAAGCCTGATTCCTTGAAGTTTGAAGGCTTTCCTTCAGGAGCAGTAATTCATCAGATGGGTTTAACCTTTGATCAAAGCAGAAGAAGAGCCATAAAACTCACCAGATTTCAAAGTAGTCACGTAGAAGAAGGAGGCCTGTAGTCATTTCCCCCTTTCAACCACTTTCACAGGAGGCACACAAAAATAAACACACTTATAGACGCAGTTAATAATCCTACTTAGAGGCTAGCAGTTATCAGGGCCCATTAACATGTTTAGTCCTTCCATTATGAGGTTTTAGAGGAACTGATAAGAACTCGCCAGCACCTCACAAACAGCCTCTATCATACTCGCGCCATCTCTTGAATAATCGCTGAGCCTTTGAGCAGCTTGCAGACTCCCCAGAGGGACCGGCTGTGATCAGAAAAGTGGATGAACTGATTGTCTAATTTCCTCAGCGGTTTACAGATCAGCGATAAAATGTGCAACACATGAGGGCTGTAGCAGAACAGGAGCTAAATATGATGCGGCATTTCGGCCAAATGAGTGAGATCGCTCTTCCGAATGTCGTCAATGAAACAACCCAAGAACATGGATTCAATATTTCCACAGCCGTCGAGAAAAGTGAATGCTATACTTTCTGTCTTTACATGCAGTTATGTTTCCATCATAATGTAACTGATCACACTTCCATAAGTCTAAGAAAATAATTAGAAATGCTGCGTTAGTGTCTCTTTATGAAGGCAACTGAAAACAACCTTTAGTTCCACTGAAAGAGAAGTGAGACTGAGATAAGGCTGTTTTAACATATTTAACCACAAAATAAAGAAATAAATACCGTGAAAGAATGAAATGAATGTGGGAGTGTGTTGTTGCTACTCTACCGGCCAACAAAGCGCTCAAGTGACAAAACCACTGAATGTGAATTCACCATTTTGAGAAAAACTGTAAACATTACACATGTAAATCTAAATGCATTGATTTATTTTTTTTCTAAAAACACGAGTGTACATTTCTAGTTCTGACTTGTGTGATCAGAACATCCCTGCAGCCCCATCGGGCTCTACCAATCGAGTTGCTCCAAAACCTATTTTTGGCCGGACAGAAAAAAAAACTAGGGCAAGTTCATGAATACTTGCTGTTGCTCATGAAGCTGTGAGATTGTGTATCTGCATTTATGTAATCAGATTTTCTTTCATCTTGAATATATCAGCTAAAGAGAGGACTCTGTCTTCGGTGATTTTCCTGAGTCACTCAAACTGCAACTGTAAAAGCCAGACAAACAAAACTGGGATCCTGATAACTGAGGGGGGGACATGTCCCCCTGTGTCCCTAATTGGAAATGACGCTCTTGGTTGTCCTGGATTAGCTTTGAAATGAAAGTACATTTGTTCTACTCATAAGCAGCTCAAGATAAGCACATGCAACTAGAAGAGAAATGCACACTTGCCTTATGCAATTGTTTATCCAATGCATTCACTGCGCATTAATATGTAACTATTGTTTGTACCATTGTTTGTTTTTGTGTCTTTGAATTGCCTGTTTTTCCGAAATGCACCAGTGAGTATTTGTTCAGTGAGCAGAGAGAGAGAGGGAAAGAGGAAATGGCGATGTCGGAGGGAGAGAAGCGGCACATCTGTGGATAATGTGTAGCAGAGAGCGATGCAGAAACGCTTTGATAGAAGAGACTTTGGGCTCATTCCTGAGGCTGTGCGTCAGCAGACGGAGAGCCCCTGCGAGCGCCCACGGCATCTAATAATGGATTTGATTTCACAGCGAGGAACAACACTCGCAAACCCCCGAGTCACATCATCGTGTGTTTGGTAAGGGGAAGGGGGTATGTTCATAAGAAGAGGAGGGGGAGGGGAGGCTGATGAGGGGTGGATGGTGAATTGGAGATGAAGGATGTTTGTTGAAGCGAGTGGGGATGTGAGAATATCAAGTTTGTAACTGAGAAAAGAGTTTAAGGCCAGAGAATTATCCAGGAAAAAAAACACTTCTGGTTCTTTTAAATTTGGATTTTAGATTTTCGTGGCCTCTGTTCCTTAATTTGATTTCATGGTGCAGAGAAACACAGTCAACACACGTGAGAGACGTTTTATGTTCAGGCCAGAATACAACCAAGAACCTTACGTTGTTTAACCCACTGATGGAGATATGAGGTGTGGTAGAGAGCTCCCAAGAAAAAGCCAAATGGTGGAGCTTTGAGTTGAGATCATAGTGTCACACAATGTAAGAGCAGACTGAGGAGCAGAGCAACATTTTGAACTTCACTTCAGTCTGTTCAGGATCACATTGTTTTACCCTTTAAAGTGTCTGATTCTAGGCACATTGTTTCTGATTCCCCTGCATGTAATACAAATAGTAATGTTTTGGTTTGGTTCCTGTTATTGTTTCTATGGCTGCACCATTACACAACATAGAAACGTTCTCGATGTCTTGTGTGTCATTTTCAGATCCAATCCACCCAGGTTCAACCTAATTATTTGGCATCTTTGAAACTTTGAATGCTTCTGCAAAGAGTTTGTAATGATTGTAGCATCCACAGAGGAAGATAGGATGATAAGATAATAAGAAAGAGACTTTAAATTGCTTCATCCCGTTGTCTTCTTTGATTCCAGGTTTGGTTTCAGAACAGGAGAGCTAAATTCCGCAGGAACGAGCGCGCCATGCTGGCCAGCAAAAACGCCTCGCTCCTCAAATCGTACTCAGGAGACGTGACGGCGGTGGAGCAGCCAATCGTACCGCGCCCTGCACCACGCCCAAACGACTACCTGTCCTGGGGCAACGCTGCCCCCTACAGGTAGAGTCCACTCTGCTCTCTCACCTGACACCACCCCTTAACCTCACATTCAAGTTACAACAACACACCCTGTTTACACTCTGCGCTGCTTCTGCACTGACTGTTAACACCGCTGATCTGCAGCACAGAGCGGAAGAAGAACTCAAACTACTTGAGTAGAACCACAGCGAAGAGAGTCGTGCCCTCAAGAGGTCAAAATTAAAAGGTTTCAACAGTAAAATGACGATGTCATTTGCAAATAAAAGCGTCATGCTTCACCTTGAATTAATCATAAAACCCTTAATTATTAATTTGTTTGTAAAGTTTTCAAAATAAGCAATGGTGGAAGACGTTTAGAGTTTAGTTTCGCTGTTGAGTGAAAGTCTCATATGTCCAGTTTTGCGATTTTTGTGCTTTTACTTTGGTTAAAGACGGACGAAAGGGAAGAAGAAAAGAAAAGGAAACAGGAATAAAAAATAAAGAAACTACACATCGAAGGAAACAAGGAAAGAAGGGACTGACTTAAGATAGGAAGGAGGAATGAAACAAAGTACAGAAAGAAGAAAAAGAGAAAAGGAAAAAGGAAAGTGTGAAGAGCAGCAGAAAGGAAAGAAAGATTTATGAAATAATGTAAAATCTCCAAAATAGTCAAGTCAAGTATACTGCACAAACTGTACTTCAGTACTAACTTATCCTCTGCTCTCTGCTGCAGAACATCAATCACACAAGTGTCTCCAGATGAAAAAGCACAGCTGATACCACAATAACCACATGTTAACACCACCGTCACACACACACACACACACACACACACACACACACACACACACACACACGCACACACACACACTGCTGTCTGTTGTTGTTTCATTTCCTCCTCCTCTTCTACCTGCACATGCTTCTCATAGTTCCTCTGACCATCCTTATCTCCTCTGATCCACCTTGACTCAAACTGAAGAGCTGCAGGTCAGCAGACCCTTTAATGTTTGTTGTTTTATTCAGTCAACCTTTATTCATACACGGTTAAAGGATGAGTCTGGTTATATTCAATATTATTCGTACAGTCATCAAATCCGATGTTCAGACTCAACGGTTTTAGTCCGTCTCTCGATACCGTCTGCCTTCCTGGCTGTGACTCTCAGCTCCGAGCCCACTGGTTCCCACTAAAGATGTAAATCTTTAAAAACAGGAGTTTTCTTCTTTTTTTAGAGGCTCTGTAATTTCCTAAAACAGCTGGTTACTGTAGTTTTTATCAAACAAACAGGAGGAAATAGTGCATTTGTTGGCGACTACTTTCCGCAGCGTATTCATCCACATTTAAAATACTGTAGTTAGCACTCGCGGCAGACTGTTTCTCTTATTCTTTTTGTTGAGTGTGAACTTCAAACACCTTTATCATACCAGAGCACTCATGAGCGAATATTCCAAGAAAAACAAATGAAAAGTGCCGGCAGTGAATATTTTGTTAATATGTTGATTTAAAAATCAGCATTACATTTCCCTCAAAATGTATTCAGTAAATGCAAATTAACTGTAGCTGGTTCCCTGTAACCATTTTACTTAAAGGGACGGTTCACCCCAACATCAAAAACTACATATTCTTCCTCTTACCTGTAGAACTATTTGTCAATCTAATATTCATAGTTCCTGCATTAACTGCTCACAACAAGCTCTATGGATCATCTTGAGTAACCATGTCATGATTTATGGGAAGAGACATTTCTGCAGAGTTTTCTTTCAAATGTAGTTTTTGGCTCTTTGAGCGCCACAAGCCGAGTGCCAGATAGTCCCATTGGATTGGAGAGATCTACGGCTCATATCTCCAAAACTAGGGAACTCACAGCAAAACAAACTAGATGATTAAATAGCACCAAAGCGAAGGAAGTGGGACAAAAAATATTTTTGATTTTTTGGGGGGGGACTGTCTCTTTAAGTAAAAATTAAAAAGCAGAACTTCTATTTGTATTTATTCCGCTGTGATATTGCAGTATTTTGTGGTTGCTTTTACAACAACAAAACTCTCAACTGCTATGTTCAATGTTTCATAAACTGCTGCGCTGACATGCAAAACACTAAATCACATCCTCGGTCCTGTGTTTAAATTAAAATGTACTGGTTTATGCTTTCCAGCATTAGTAGTATTACAGCATTGGCTTACAAGTTAAATGATTATTTCAACTTTTAAGTCATCAAAATATCTAATGTCTTAAATAAAAACAGACATATTTAAAAGTAAAGTATATTATATTATTTTTTATACAATATATAATTTAAAGCAGGGGTCTTCAACGTTTTTCAGGCCAAGGACCCCCAAACTGATAGAGAGATGGAGCAGGGACCCCCGACTATATATATTTTATAAAATTGTGTTTTATATTAAATGGGCCTAGTACCGTGTATACCTCTTTATTGTGTATTCAATACTAAGCTATTCAAATAATACACAGGTTCATATATTCATGTTTTTATTTTAAACATGTGCAAGGTACAGTGAGTAGGGAGGCCGTGCCACTGCCATTTAGAAACATACCTTGTCAGCTGATACCAATGCCAATATCAACATTGTCTGTCAATTGCATGATAATCACGCATACAAGCTATTCAAATTGATGCCTATTAGTGCCACTACCATGCATAAACATACCTGTTATCTTTCATACAATACTGAACTATTAAAATAATGGACAGATTCATTTTTAGAGAATTCTTTTTTTTTTTTTTTTTTTCTAATCAACCAAAAATTTCGCGGACCCCCTGCAGTACCTCCGTGGACCCCCTGGGGTCCGCGGACCCCCTGTTGAAGACCTCTGATTTAAAGTATTATAGTATTTAATGTATAAGATGCAGGCTTCTGTATAAGTTGCAAGTTCCTGTTATGTCAGCAAAGTCTGTCCTGATGAGGATTGTTTAAAATCATTATTTTATCATGAAATGCAAAAATGACCTATATTGATATTTCTTTCGTGCTCTATGAGATGTTACACCAAAATATTAGGAATAAACTATTTATGTTCAGCAACATTTCAGCATATTCTCTTTTTTACATTAGACTCTTGCTGTGAAAATTGAGCCAACGTAATCCTAAAATCCTGTAACACTTCAGTAAACCGATACTCTTTTCCCTCTCTGTCTCTTCACTCTGCTGTGGCCTTTTGCCTCGTCCTTCCTGCAGCCATTTTCCTACACTGAATATATCACAGTCCTGTCTTGCACATACAGTATCTCACTCCAAACTAATTGTGTGGAATAAAAACACCCTTTTCCTCGCCCTCAGTCCCGTCGCTCCCCTCTGTCAGCATGAGCAGGGCGGGACCAGATCCTGTGACCCTCCTGACGAGGTGATAATGTGAAAACAAACCGTATTAAATCCACTGTTGACCCCTGTGACCTTTCTCTGCTACACTACACCAGATAATGAACGCTACGCCGAGAGACAGAGCTCTACTGGGCAACATTTTTTGTGACTCTGGTTACATTGGTCATGATTTACAGTAATCCTCCGTTATGAAACTCGGTGTAAAATGTCAAACCCTGCGGCCGCGGCTCAAAACACACTGAGAGCTTTTTGGCCGGACGCAGAGCAGCGGGGGAAATCTTTTGTGAAGCAGGAATAATGCTACGTGGAACACGCTAATGTGGTGCTAACACTTCACTGTGTATTATCCTAAAGCTGGTATCCGATGCCGGAGGGGGGGCCAGTGCGAGTGCCACAGAAAATGCTGCCCTCAGAGAACAAGTACGCTTTCACTTTACTACATTCAGTTCTTTTTAAAGAAAACTCGCTGTATTCTACTTTAAAGAAGAATACTGCCGTTTCACATACATTTACTGTTTAGACATTAGAAAGAATGTATAAGTTGATTTCTGAATGTATTTGTTTTAATTTGAATTTGCCTTTTGAATGTTTTGTCAATTTTACACTTTTACTTAAAATGTGTGTGTGTGTGGGGGGGGGGGTTAAAGGATCATTACAGTGTTTTTGCACATTTCAACCCATTTTCAAAAATACTTAAAAAATGTTCCTTTCCTCGCAGCAATCTCTTTCTACACAGTTAAATCAGTAGATACAGCTTCTTTAAACACTCTTTAGATGGAGAATCATCAGTGAGCATCATGTCTGCTTTTATTTTTGTTAAAGTCATGTAACCGTTGTGTGGTAATGTAGCGCAGACGTTTTAAATCCCTCTCACAGCTGAATAATCACATATAAACCGTATAGTAGAGAATGATTTAAACACAGTTGATCGAAGTGTTTTACAGCAACGAGAAAAAAAACAAAGCACAACTTAAAGTTTATTATTTTTACATTAAATTCTAACAAAAAGAAGAAAGAAGAAAATGAAAAAACAATTTTTTTAAATACAATTTTGGCTTTTTGTGCAGATAATTGTTAGCCAGCATCCTGCAAATAATTTTAGTATTTTATAATGTGTGCGCCTCATGATGATTAGAAAAAGACAAACTAACTTAGTGGAAGTCATGAGACAGTGTTGAGGCAGAAAGGGAAAAGGCCCTTAAACACAGAGTCCGATGTATAGGAACAGACAGGACAACATCACATCAATAACACAAAATAGACAAGATCATCACCAAAATAAAGCATATTTTTAGCATTTTAAACTGAAAACAAAAGCTGGACACATTTTCGACATTTTGGTTAAAAAAGTCCATAAATCCTGAGAAAAATAAAATACTTTCCTAAGTCCTAAGGAGGTGAAGAAAGACCCTTCAGTACTAACACAAAAAAGGAAAAGGATAAGGAAAAAAGGAAAAAGGCACAAATTAGACAAGCAAATAAGAATTCCTAATTCCTTATCGTAAAATCTAATTAATCTTCAAACTGTAAATTTCCCAAAGCTTTCCTCCACATCTCGGGACCTTCATCAAACTCCATCCGTTGATGATGAAGGCCATGAGATGTGGCAGAGAGCTCTGGGAAATTTCCAATTAGAGGATTTGGTGCTAATTATCAGTATTTGTCATTCTGCCATTTGTTTGACTTTATTAATCAAGCAACATCAGGCATCAATACTTAAACTGTGAGCCAGAGACAGAGTGGGACACTTTACCACATCAGATGAGTACAACGTTGTCTAAGTGATGGAGAGACTTAATGAGGAACTGTGATTCAAAAGCAGAACAGATTGAGAAACCGGAATAGAAACTTTGATACCGTTCTCCATGAAGAGAATATTGACGGACAAAGTCAAACCATGTTCATAAAAGTGTTTAAAATGTAAAAAAAAACCTGAACTATAATCTGTATGATTTGTCCCCCTTTAAATGTAGTGTGGGAGGAAAAAAAAGTGTTAATATTGACATTTGGGGAAACAAGATGAAGCCGATATCTTCTTCTAAATTGTTTGCCAGTTAATACCTGAAATTAAAAAGGCTGAATATTTAAATTCCAAATCAAATCAGTTACTTTATGAAGTTTTACACAAAAAGGCTGCACACTTAACAAACCTTACTCTGAGAAATGTAATGGTTCAGTACAAATGTGCAAGAACACTGCTTCAGCTCCTTTTGGTGCTTTTTTTGGGTTATGGGTGCTTTTTAACGTCACATTTTCTCTAAATCTCTTCTCGTGATCAGTGATACCTGTTTTTGTTCCTTTTCATATTTCCACAGCTGCGGCTCATGCTGAGCTTCAGCTCGCTGTCAGCCACAGGTGATGTAACCTTTTCCCCCCCCCCTCCTCTTGTCTCTCAGCACCATGGCCAACTACCCGCCCACCTGCTCCAACACCAACACGTCCCAGGGTATGAACATGGCCAACAGCATCGCCAACCTGCGGCTCAAAGCCAAGGAGTACAGCTTGAACCAGGTGCCCACGGTGAACTGAGAGGAGGAGCGGACGGGGACTGGCGCAGGAGGGGAGGGGAACCCCCCTACCGCTGGAGCCCCGCGGACGGACACCGTCTCTGGGTTGAGCATCATCTTACATACCCTGGATCATGAAGCCTCCCGTCCTTTATTGGATCAGCCTCGGTGGCGATACTACACCTATATGCAAATTGTTGGACACCGAGTGATGGCAGGATTTCCCCTTAACCGCCTTTTTAAAATCCTCCTGAGCATCACCGAACTCTCGTTTGTACACAAAGACACCTAGACTGGATGCTATAGTCGCATATCTGCATAGTTTTACATTTGTGATGTGGAGGGCGAGTTTTTTCAACAATCAGAGAACTTGTTCTCAACGGAGACCCATGTACGGACTACGTGGAATTCCCTTCGTGCCTTCGGCTGTGGTGTTGGATAAAATGACACACCAAATTTGGGATCAACACTCTTTGAAAAGCAACAACAAAGCAACAAGGACTTCCTCTGACATTTATGCAATTCTTTTAAAAAGAGAGAGTTTTCTTTCTCCACATTTCTTTCCATGCTATACCACTGACGAGCAAACATTTTCAACGCATTTTGATTTTCATGTAATAGTCCAATATAAAGGAGAGGCTAATGTATTTCTGAATCCAAAACCATCTCTTAACTTCCTATGATATCCTTTATTTGTAACAGAATAAAAAACCTTGTATATTAATAAAAATGCATTTCAAGCAATGCAATGCCACAGTGTCCAGTTCAACAGATCTCACAAAAGAGGGATAAATTTTCCACTTTTTCAAAAACTTTTTGGATTTCTCTGAGTGAAAAATCTCAATGCAGACTGACTTAAATTATGTAAGAAATAAGTATAATGGTAGTTGAGACCAGTAGGAAAGCAATATGATCCAGGACCTCGTGCATGCCCCATAAAAGGGAGATTTACAACTCGAGAACAGTTTCTCCTCGACAGAAAAACCTCAAGCTGCTCCCGCTTTGTGTGTTTTCTTTTTCCCTGATTGCCGCAACCTGAATTTTCCATCTTAAAAACAGGATATTCATGAGCAGGGAAATCCTCTCCTCAATATGGAGGGCCCCTGGGCCTCGTTTGACTCCCGCGGCTGTCATACAAGGTGTTTCTTCTCCTTGGCCCCTCATAACCTTTGCCGTCAACAAACACATGTCGACACTCGTCCTCGTACGGCGCACACGGGCCATAAAAGTGGGGTCGAATGAAGCTGCAGCTGATGTGGTGGAGTCTTGATTTTTGAGGGGAACGTGCTATATAGGTGTGGTCACATGAGCACACAGTCTGTAGAAATGATTTTTTGGAGATGTTTATTGTTTACAACTCATAATTACCCAAGAAAAGCGCAACGCTGATTTTCTTCTTTTTGTCACAAACTAAACTCCCTTCAAAAAAAGTAATTTTGATTTGTCGCGGGCAAGCATTATACACATTGCGAGACTTTGCCTTCAGCATATTTTAAATTCTTATAGCTTTCTGTTATTAAATTCGGCATGAAACTAAACCTGTTAAATATCAGTTATTTCAGGAAACTTCAATCTTATAAAGTGTTCTGTTCCAGCGCTGTTTTGTGCTTCCTGAATGCTGTTCTTTGGCATCTTCGTCTTTCTTCAGTACAGCTTTGAGATGCTGGAGTGTTTCCTTTTTCTTTTTATTGTAATTTCTACTTTACAGATCCAGATTTCACATTCATCACGAGTAAAGATCTTTTGTAAACTCTTAGAAACAGCCTCGTTGTCTTTTTGTAAAAAGAGGGAATGAGGTCTGAGGATTTTTACGACTTTGGCGTGTAATCCTCATGATCCATCTGATTTGAAAGCAGGAAAATCCCCATGAAAGCAGGAAAATTTGGGGAGCAACAACATTTCATTATCTCCAGTGTGGGAGGTTTTCCTGCCATCTATTTCCATCGTAAGACTTTTACCTGTAATGGAGCATTTTCTCCATTTTCAATTAAGTAAAGGATTGAAGGACTTCTTCCACGTGTTGCGTGTTTTAGCAGAGTGAGGGTTGGTCGTAAAAAAGAGGCGCTTCATCGGCCTCTTATGCCACATTTAAAAAAAGGGAGATTTCTGTTTTCTATTCAGCCGTTTTCTTTTCTGCTGTTGGTTGTTTTCCTGATCACTGATCCCTGACTGTGGTATGTCCAGTGTCAGACCCCTGTCCCCCTCTCCCCTGCCAGGCGCCCGGTCTCACCTTTCACGGCCAGGGCCTGGGCTGACCTGAAGTGATTCCAGATGTGGGGATCTTTTTGACCCCCCACCCCCCCCCCACCCCTCACCCTCCTCCTCCTCCCACCCCCATATTCGCCCCCAGGCCCTGGCCAGCCACTCCATCAGGGCTGACAGCGTCCCCTCGGACAGCGTCTCTCTTCGCCTGAGCACATGACATGCAAGGCAGCCCCCCCCCCCCTCCCACACACACACCAGCGCTCCTTCTCCTCCTCCTCCCTCGCCCTCACCCACCCACCCCCATCCTCAGCAACACATCTGGAGCTCATTACAGAGGAGACAGTGAGAGCGAGGGAGGGGCGGGGAGTCTGCGTGCAGAGTGAGTGTGTGTGTGTGTGTGTGTGTGCGCAGGAGAGCGGGAACGAGAGCGTTTCTTGACCCTTCTCCTTTAAAACATCCACCTTTCTTTTTTTTCCTCTTTTATTCTCTTTGTTTCTTTTCCTCTTAACTTTTGGTTTTCTCCCTCTCTGCATGCAGGGATCTTGGTCCCGCTATCAGTGCCACATGATCAAAAATACTGCATTAGTGAGTGGTTTTGCAAAAGAGCACAAGAAAAAAAAAAAAAAAGAGAGAGAAAATCTCTGAGCAGCTCGAGTGAAATACTGCACAGCTGTTAACAGTGTGTGGTTTGGGTGAACAACCCAAAGAATTTCCCGAGATGTGGAGTTTCCACGCAAAGTCAAGTTGACTGAGAGGTTGCACTGTTTGTGTGATTAAGTCACTATTATTACGCACTTTTCCTAAACACAGATGCGGGCTCGAATACACCCTCTGTTGGATTGTAAAGGAAACATAATTAACTTCAAACTGCCATCTGAAGGTTGACGCTGATGACCATGTGTACTGTACTCCCATCACCAACGACTGCTCGGTTCTTTTGCTCAGGAAGTGAGAAAATCTGGCTGCTTTTTCCCATAAAAAAAACATGCTTACCTTTTTTTCTGATTAACATACAATTTTTAAAAGTATACATTTCACAACGGTTTAATGGGCTCAAGGGTCATTAAATTCTCTTAGAAACTGGAGACCATATAAACTTTAAAGGAGAACTCTGGTGTATTACAACTTTGGGCTTATTTTTGTAGATACACAGCACAATTCCCCTCCAGTGACAGTGCTCAGTGCCAATGCAGGAATAGTGTGCGCTTGATGTGGCTGGGCAGAAAGTAGAGGCCTCATGTATGCTTTAAGCAAAGCGCTGGTCCCATTGTCCCCTGTCAGACTTTATGGACCTCTGTACGACCATTTTTGTCACTTTCCAAAACAGACAGTCACCCCCACCTCACCTCAGTCGTCGTCCAGGTGAGTGAGGTGAGAGTAGGTTTGAACTTTCTCTCTCTCAAGCTCCTTTTTCCATTCTTCAATCGGACTATTTCTGCCACTATTCGCGGGAAAAGACAGAGAGCAACGGATTTTTCCCATTTGTACGATCCATGGCGCTGAATCTACAAAGACACAGAGTTGTTGGGGAGAGATCAACGATGGCAGGCTATTTTGACCCCGCCCTCCAGCGAGGACATCCAGAACCATAGAAACACTTGACTTTAGATGCGTTTGGACAATATAGTCATACGAATTAGTTTGTTTTCAGGCGTGCTGACCCGTTAAGGGCGGTGGATGCGTGCACTGAGTTATGTAAGAGGGTGGATTTTGCGTGCTTTTGCTTAACAAAAAATGTTTTCTTAACCATCACTTAGCTGCCATGTGCTTGTATTGTTATAATTCACTTTTAAAATCTTGGCACTGCATGGTAATGTTATAGTATAGTTATAGTATCTCTAATATGGATATGGTTGCAAAAGAAGTTTAGCTAACTGAGACTGCTTGGTTTATTACAACTTGGGTCTTGTTTTGGTAGTTTAGGCCATCATTTATGAAAAATGGGAACATTTTTGTCACCGCGTTAACTTCTGAGATCTGGGAACACGATGAAATAAATGTAAGGAAGTCGGACGGGTCAAGAGGCGAGCAGTCAGATGATCAGACAGGTTCTAAACAAGCCCACAGTTTACAGAGATTAGACACATCACTCCATGTGGAGGTAAAAACCAAAAGTGAGGGCGCCTGTTTCTGAATTACTCTCCACATGACAGAACTTTTCAGATTCAAAAGCACAGGATGTCGGTACAAACCTAAATGTCACATGCTGCGTCTTTCCCATGCTTCATGTAACACAGTGACAAAGATAGTTTTTAGTAACTTAATTATGGTGTGACAAAAAGCTTCTGGCTCGACTCAAATGGCTGCTGTGAGCGTTCTTGGTCCTGGGTGAATTAGCATTTTAATTCTCTCGGCCCTGCTGAGGTCCGGCAGGGCAACAACCAAAACAACAATTATGGTGAGTGACATGACGTGAGCTCCGAGAAATCGTCACTATATATATAATCATCGCCAGAGTTCATATTCCCTCATGGCACATGAACTATTTTCAGTGTTTGGAGGACTTTTCTCCATCTCTTACAGGAAGTCCAGCCTCTCGCAGCAGAACACCACGTGTATGAAATATGTAAGAATGTGTACTGCACACGGGGAATATTACATTATTCCTTCCACGGGCCTTACAGTCCGCTTGGGTTTTGTTGCTTTTAAAACCGTCTCTTCAAAAGACGGGTAACGTTATCAGATTATAAACAGAGCCTGTTGAGTGCCCACAATCGTGTGCACCTGTCAGCTGGTGCTATGCGTGCGATACACAGTCCAAACCTCTGGCTCCTTCGGCTCACTCTGAAGTCATGACGTGAGGGTCAGAGCTGCAGATCCATCCACCTCCAACAGCTCCAACTCCAACTGGCAGGCTAAAAATAACAACAGGAAACAGTTTTGTTAAATTTAAAAAAAAAAACAATTCGACCAACATCAGATTTTTGTTGCTGAGAGACAACTGTGACTTTTGCTCACCTGGGACGGTGAAGGTGATGGCAGCGTCTGTCCATGTGTAACCTTTACAGCGACATTTCCTCAGATTATCAGATGTCTTACTCCCTCTGCTGGACACTGACGGTCCACGCAGCTGCAGGTCAGGAGAAGCTGCTGACCACGAGGACGAGGAAAGAGTCATTAAACTGATCAAGTGTTCTTTAGCTGACAAACTAATCTTGTCAAGTAGTTTCTGTCAATTTCAATATTTAAATAGAAATCAACCTAAAATACCGTCTACAGATGCATCTTGAAAGATGAAAATATAAGGAAGGTAGAGCCGCACTGCGATCAGGAACTAGATCTTAGAAGATATGTTGAACAAGTTGACAAAAATTCAGTAGCAGAAGATCAGAACACGCAGCCTTCCTCAGCTGATGGAGCCTCCCAGTTGAATAGACAAGTTGATTAAAGTGAAACTAATTGAATACCTCTCACTGCAGTACATTACTGGATTACAGACAAAAATGGGCTTGGTAAGAAGACGATCTGTTCAATATTAGTGCTGATTCAATCCTCCAGTTTCTAAACTAACATCAAAACAATACTTTTACCTTTCCCTGCCTGACTTTGAGGAATATGAACATGATTCTTTTCGACAAAAGTCCTTTTTACTTCAAGGGAAAAAGCTAAACTTCTCAAACTTACAGTCTAAAATGTATCTATTTGTTGTTTTACAGACAACAGGCGAGTTTCAATTGAAAGATAAATGGCGGTTGCCAAGGACACTAAACAAAAAAAAGAACAATAAAAAGGTCAAATATTATATTGCATACTAATTTGGAGTCTGAGCGAGAAACTGTTGCTATTCTGTGATGAAATGATGCATGAGTGTCTCACTCTCTTTATTTTCCTCCCATGTTCCTCTGAGCTGCTGACTGAGGCCGAGAGGAGGAAACTACAAACTCCATCTGTGGAGTTTTCTGTAATGGGCTCCATGCCGACCAGTTGGACATGATTATTTGGAGAAACACAACACTGGGCTTGGATCAAATCAGCCCAATGTGGGCACATGTTACAGGCCTGGGCATGTGGACGTCCGAACACAGTTTACATAAATGTGTGTGTGTGTGTGTGTGTGTGTATGTATGAGAGCATGAGAGAGGGATACAGTTTATGTGCCTTTTGATCAGTGCCTTAAACTTGAGGCTATGAGGAATGTTTCTTTTTCTCCTTTGAAGGCAGTTTGAGTTTTCTGTAATAGTTTTGGTTCAGCTGGGGCCTGTGTTTGTGTGTGTGTGTGTGTGTGTGTGTGTGTGTGTGTGTGTGTGTGTGTGTGTGTGTGTTCAGCTCAGTATAAATGGGGGTGAGCTCTGAAATGAATATCATTGTCACATCTCGTGCCAGAGCAAATCCCCCGTCCAAAACGAGCAATTTGGAGCCAACGCCTGCCGCTGGAAAATCTGCCTTCAATTTTCCTCCACTGGTGGCTGTGCACGCGCTCGCCCCTCCAACTGTTTTTCACACACACACTGAACAAACCAAACGCCGAGCCCTTGCTCCCCCCCCCCCACACACACATTAACTTGCAGATCCAGTTGGCCCGCAGCAAGTGGACCCCACAGTTTATTTTTTTCTCAATTATCCATTTAGTGTAAGTGGCAGGCGCCTGATGGGCTCCACGCCGAGAGGAAATGTTTGTATTGTCCTCATTTAACAATGGCGTTTAAACTAATACCTGGTTAGCGAGAGCGAGTCACTGCTGAGAAATAGAATTTGTGAGACAGCTGGCTGCGACGCTGCTCTGTTGCTTTGTTTTTCTAGTTCCAGTAATCGCCTCCAACCATCACAACCTCTCCAGACCCACCGAGACTGCTTTTTTTGCTTTTTTACTTTAATTAGCTAGCAGAGGGGTTTTTTTGTTCCCCAAACACAACTTTAGCATCTGTATTCATAACTTCTGAGCTGTGAGCCGTGGCTGGATTGGTCCGTACGCACTATAGATTGAGATCGAAGTTGGAATGTTGAGTCATGTGTGTGTGGACATGGTCAGTGTGGTAGAATCAATGGAGTGTGAGTAACGTACAAAACAAAACTGATCTCAGATGTTTTATTTATTGTTGTTTGGTAATTATGTTACCATGCAGGGCAGCATGGTAACCTGTTGGGGATGTGGAGGAGTCAAACACAGGACCTGTTGTGTTAGTGATATTTGTGACGTGTTTTCATGTTACTTTGTTTCTGAACACATTTTACTTAGTTTACATACTTAGTTAAAGCCGATGACACTTTTCCTAAACCTAACAAAGAGGTTTTGTTGCCTGAAGCTAACTGTGGCGGTCACCATGGGTTTTGTTGCCTAAACATAACAGCGACCGTTTTAAGGTGATGACGCGGCGTTTTATGACTCGAAAAAAAACTAAAATGTATTTTAAAGACACAAAAGAATGTCGGAAATGTGCTACTTATACCCCTTCCTGTGAGATCAGGTTGATGTTTATTTGTTTTCATAACAATTGATTATTTTTCCTTCAACTTTTATATCCCAACATGAAAGTGTGAAAGCTGCTTCACAGACCTCTCCTCACTAAGGCTGTCACTTCTTATCCAAAATAAAAACTAGCATTCAAAGGTACTGTAGGAACAACTTTCAAATTCAATCTTTAATAATATTACCGAATTTTAAATTTGGCCAATTGTCTTCACTCCATCACTCTGATCCATTGTCTGACTTGTTGACCTGAATGAACTAGACTATTGTTCTCTTGAGACTGTCCTCCTATAGGACGAACAACATCAGTTGTTATGTTAAGTTTCACAAAAAACAAACCTCACTTAAACCCTGTAGTTCCTGAACCGACAATCTGGACTTTGAGAGCGGGTCCTTCGTGTGATCCAGACTCTGTTCACGCTCTGCTGCACGAGCACAGGAAAGCACAGACGATTCCAGCACACATACAGCATGATGAACCGAACCGAGCCTCGAGTTCAGCCAAGCAGCCATAAAAAGCCCTGAGTCTGCACTTTCCAGAATGTGTCTGTTCTGATCGGCTGTAACTACAAGTTTCCATGACGGAGACCAACTCGGTGGAGCGGGGAGACGAATCTGAATTGAAACGATAACACGCTACGTCCAGCGGCTTATCGTTAAACGTCGTCCAAGTGTTTTTAGTCGGACTCTTCAGCTCTGCTGTTTTTTTTTTTAATTATATTTGAGGAATTCTGTTTTTCTTCTGACTCATCATCAGCCTCAATGGGCCTCATGAAATATCGCTGACGCCTCACTTCCCCTGAGCAGCAACTCTTCTTCATCTTTATTTCCCCTCTCTGCTCATTATGCGTGTTGTTGGACTATTGTGCGGTGGAGGATCTTTTTCTTCCAGGCCAGACAGGCAGCCTGCCCTGCACACATGTCACATCTACAGAGACAGCAGGAATGATGGGAGTGGGAGAAAATGAGGTGGAGACGAAAGGCAGAGCAAAGATCAGAGAAAAACAGAGTGTTTCTTCTAAACCCAACTCTGGCCTACTACATAGGCCTTCAGTCTATTTTAGAAATGTGTCTTAGCTCATGGCAGTTAACTCAAGTTCATATTCATCCTGCAGAAACCAGTTTCTTACATTATGACCTGCAAAAGGTGACGACGCTATTTCTGCCACCGAGCTACAAATTTCCAGCAAACAACAATATTTAGACTACTACCCACGAATACTGCTCACAAGCTTTTTAGGGTATGAGTGTAATTCCTGTCCAGCCCAGAGTCGGATGATGAGATCTCTATCATCCAGTCACAAAGAAGTGGTTATGGATGGAGCGTGAATTTGGACAAAAACTGGAAGCACATTGGCTACTAGACTTCATCACAAGTAAAAAAAAAAAAAACTTGGTAACACCCCTACTGTTAGCATATTAACAACTACTCGATGCTCATACTGTGTGCTAGCTTTTAGCATAGTGACATTGAGTTAAAGTTTGGCAACACACTTTGAATGTAACACTGAGCATTTACGGACCATTGTTGAGAATGTAGAGCCGATGCTGCATTCATGTTGGACGAATGGGAAGCCTTGTAGTCGCACCATATGAACAGGAAATCAAGTTATAATTTGTCGGTTTAAGTAACATTCTTTCGTCATGGTGCACACTTGTCGTGGTTTGTTAACACAGTAAATACAAAATCAGAAGGACACTCGGGGAGCACAGACCTCCGCCATGGCCAAATGCACTATCTCCCAATATTAACGAAAGTGAATACCGCCTTTGCAAAGAGGCACCACGTTTTCTCTCACAAGGCAATCAGAGCCGGGCTTTTTCCGGGAGGGGGGCTTAAAGAGACGGGCGCTAAAACGGAGCGTTTCCAACAGAGGGCAAATACAGGTATATATTTAGACAGACAGTATGAGAAAAATAATGGGTTTTATGAACATTAAAGCATGTAAACATATTTGTACACTAAACAAGTATGACCTGAAAATGAGCATATGTCCCCTTTAAGGTTTTATATCCAACAAACTGCTCATGATAGTAACGTTGCTGCTGTTTTTGCACCTCTTTTTCCACTTCCTACTTCTGTAGTTTTTTCTCCAACTTGTTTGAATGTTCAGGAATTACTGCTGATCCTGATATTTTCTTCCAACTTGCACTGATGGCTTTGTCATGTGACACCTGACCTCCATGTCTTCCTCCCTCTAATCCCTGAGTTCTTTGGAGACGCTGTGTTACAACATCTCTCCGCCAGATGCCTTCTGAGCCTCCTGGCTCCTGAGGTCCTCCAGGCCCGTCGCTCCCTGATTGAGCCACACCTGTTCCTTAATCCCTCATTAAGCCCCAAACTATTTTCACCTGGCACTTTCCTCGTGTCCTCTGTGAGATAGTCAGTGTCGCAACTCTGCCACGGCATTCCAGCAATTCCTGTTTGCCTTCAGGAGAAAAGGATCAACCAATTGTTCCAGGTGGAAGAGAGTAATAGTTTTCATCTGTGAACTGAACGTAGAGGCTTTGTTACTTTGGAAATAGTTTGAGTCACACGTTCGTTTTGAGAGGCCTTTTATTTTGAGGGTAACTTTGTGTACTTTCTGATTCGCCATCACTGAACCTCCATCGCCATGGCCCTCGGTGCCAGGCCGCAGCCGGGCGTTGCGTATCCTTCAGTGATGAGGGTTTTTGATCTCCACATCAGCTCTGGCTGCAGGAAGGGGCTAATATTAACAGTCAGCTGAAATGTCCTCACTTCGGCCTGCACGTCACGCACGATTATGACAAATTCAAACAAACACAGCAGTAAACTGAAGAGAGGGCGGCTCAGTATTTCTACAACAATGTAAGCAGCGCAGATATTCATAAACGCAACGTCACTCACCGACACGTCTACACACCCACAGTCGGCACACACAGCATTTGATTCATGGGGGACAGTAGGCTACTCTCATATACCCTTCGACTGCCTCTTATAGAGCTTAAGTTAATAGATTCAACATTATGAAACTCCTGTTTATGGTGCCTGTAGCTGCCTGTTCACTTAATTGCAGCTCAGTGATGATCATTCCCCAAGAAATAGTTCCAACACATGGCTCCCCCTAAATTCACAAATTGTACTTTTACCTTTTCCGTTTAATGACAAATATATGCTTGCGTTAACTGGTGAGCTTCAGAGGTGTTGGTGTAATTTTACATTTGGACAAAACAAGGCTAGCTGTTTGCCCCTGCTTCCAGCTGTTATGCTAAGCTAAACTGACCACAGTTTATAGGTGGCTTGATCTTTCAGAAATCATATGAATATGGGCAGGTGTGTGCTGGTCTGCTCTCAGTCTGTTTTAAGTAGAAAATAATAAGGTTGAATATGCTACAAATAGCCCTTTGTGTTCATAATTAATGTAGGCTAGTTAATTTAAAGTAGGTTTACATTTTTTTTCCCTTATTTTGTGTGTGTGTGTGTGTGTGTGTGTAAAATCTGCAATCTGCAGAGCGACTCGCACAGAGTCCACATGTATCCGGACTGGTCATCTCGCATATCCACAACTATTTGAGTAATTCAAGTCTGCATACGCACACGTCACTTTGCACGACAGAAGTGACGGCGGAGCAGACGCAACAAAAATGGCGTAGTTCAGCATTTGTCCACCAGGTGACATAAAAGCAATTGTTGGCACAGGCTTCCTTGGAGGAAGTAGATCTGCTGTGTGGGAGAATTTAGCAGAGCATGAAACGAAACCTAAAAATATATGAAAGAAATAAATGAAGGCAGAAATGATGAGTTGATGTGGGACAAAAACAAGAGGAACTTACAGTGATGGATCATTATGAGCACATCATTATGTCTGTAGGAGGGAACAGGGCCAGCAGACCTAAAACAAAGCCACTGGAGGTTTTCTATAAAACGTGGTGTAGAATAGTCAAGAAGCCTACAATAACCTCTGTAAGCACTACACTTTAGTACCGTGCTTCCTCTTCATTTTTTTCCTTTATCACATGTTGCAAGTTTTCCAGTTTTGTTTCTTCCTGAGAGGTATCTCAGGGGCCACATACAGAATGTGAACTGACTAAGGTCAGGATTCATGTTTGCATATCACATTTATTTAATTCCGCGATATTTCATATATTTCTTTGTCTTGTCACAATGACAACTTCGGCAACATTTTGCTACCTTGTATCCCCTTATTCACCTTTTTTTTTTAAAGACACCCACCGACATGTTCATCTTTGCGTAATCGTTAAACTCACCACGTTCCCACAAACACACGGAGGACATGTCCTCCGAGATAACTTTATTGCTCGTTACTGTGTGAGTTACCTGATCATGACGGCTCTCCATCTGTTTACATTTGGACAGAGTGTCCCCCCCCCCCCACACACACACACCTTCCGGGCATCACCTCCTGTCCCTCCTGTAAACACCTTTTATTCCACCGATTGATCGCTCACATGATTGTGCGCCCGAAACGAGTGCACGGGCCTCCCCAACCGCGTCACGAGGCTTTTTCTTTTGATGTTTGGGTACGCCGCACCGCTGTGGGGGGGGGGGGGGGGGGGGGTGCATCTGACGCGTGGAGGCTACCGACCAATGAGCTGAAACGGGAGCACCGGCGGTGGCGTCTGAGCAGCACAGCATCTCTCTGACTCCAGATTGAGGTGATAATCGGGGGGGATGCTGGCGGATGGATCCGGCTTCTGTTCGGAGGGGGTATAGCCGGGTGACGGATGGTTAATCTAAGGACACCGGTGATCCGGGGATGTGCGCGGAGGATCCCGTCGACGTGATTAGGAGAAGATGGAGAGGGGACTGCTGCTGCTGTCACCGCCACACACACACCACTAGTCAGGGACTGAGAGGTAATGCACGGAGTGCTGCAATAGCGTGATATAACTGGTTTTACTGGTATCACACGAGTGTGACAACAGCATTGCTTTTTATATTTATATGTGAGCGATGTGTTGCATTAATTGCTGCAGATTTACACCGGTTATAGTCCCAGCATTTACTCGCCCTGCAGGCTCACTGTATTGTGTTGTAGTTTGATTTTAAACCAGGATCGTGTGTGTGTGTGTGTGTGTGTGTGTGTGTGTGTGTGTGTGTGACATATGTTTGGATTGATTCGCTATCACAGCACGTTTCAAGTCTCTTAAAGCTGATTTTCAGACTGTAGTGAATGAATGGAGGCCAGCAGCTAGGCACAGCAAAACTCATTCACAGATTTGCTTTGAGACATATTGGCGGTAAAAAGGCAATAAGGGAAGAAAACCACTGCTGGTCGATACATTGATATATATTTAAAGTGTTAGAATAAGGCATGTTGGTTATTCTTAAGAGGCACAGCTGTGAATCACAAAGCATTCACAGATCATCAGATGCAGGAGATGGATGATGACACAATGGGGTCTCAGACTTTGTCCATGAGCTTTTTCTTCTCTTGATTTAGCCCGTCGTCCACTGGGCCGGTGTTTTTCACACACAAAAACTAAGCTGTTCAAAAATGCTCTCCATTGCGGATTTTGACTTGTTTTAGCCCTGTTGGGGTTGTGTTGCATGAAGAAGAAGAAGAAGCTGTTTCCTATTGTTTTTGCATTTCAGGGAGTCCAGTTTGAGTAACATATCTGTCAATTTGAGGGCTGATCAGATGCAAAACACTGCAGGGGGTTTGTTACAGTAAAACGCGGAGTATAATCTAAAAGGAGTGTGCGCTTGCACTTCTTTGACTGGCCACTGAAGCGTTTTGCCGGATTACATTGTGTTCCAGCAAAAGTTTAGACAGGTTTCACTTTTTTACCAGACGACCCGTAAGCTTTTTGGCTAAACTGGCTTAATTTTTCTTCTTATTTTCACATGATAATTACGTATTTCCCCTGAGGTGATCGTCGGCCACTGATTAATACATCCCTTGAAATGGACTGTAGAAAAAGCCTGTGCAGGATGTTTATTTAATATAAACCTCGTCAGTCCAGTTTATTATGTGGAGCCCAATCATCTCTGTGCTGTACACAGAGACATTTGGACTCTTTTGTGTGAACATCACAAATCACATGGGATCCGTTTTGGACCACTTTCATATGTGGTCCTACATCAGCACATGACGTCTTTGTGATTGTTCTTTTGCGCATGCGGGTCGGTTCAGGGCCGAGAGCAGTTCACTCTGGAGTCTGATGTTGGCCACATTTTTGAAAAATACTGTGAACAGCCAAAGCAAAGGAATCGGATGTGAGCAATGAATCTGACTTGAGCACTGAGGCATGACCAAACACAGCTTGTATACCTTAACCCTGTTACTGTTCGAGGCAGAACTCTTTTGTATCACAAGTGTATTAACTTCAGTACATTAAGGTTCTGTTACTTGCGTCTCTATTCATTCTTGTCTTCCTTTCTCAACTGATCGAAAAAAAAAAAAACTGGAGACGCATGCTTTTCAATTGGCACTGAAAGTAAACTTTACTTTATTGATACTTTACATATTTGAATAAATGTATCATATATTTTGATGCCATTACATATTTTTGACCTTAGAACGTCTGGTTTTGCGGCAATGAGTTGTTGTTTTTAAGATGTAGAAAAACAGAAAAAAAAATACCACCAAAAATGATGGAGACTCGTGGTTTTCACTGGACTGCAGTGTGGAATGAGTCTTATACTTTATTTACTTTTACAGTGTTATTTCTTCTTTTACTGCAGTAAAGCGTTTGAATACAGGACCACTGGTAAGAGGTTATTATTTGAGGCAAACCATCACGCTGACTTATTGATTATTTCTTAAGAGGGGTGTTTAGTAACATGAGCCTTGGATCTGGTCTGACGCTTATTAATAATAAATGCAGTTTACCGTTGACTAGGTTTTAGTAAAAACATCTGCAGTACAATAATAATGGCCACATGCTCTCAGTGAACCAAACACAGCTTTGCAAATCACATCATGCGTTTTGAATGTCGATGTTTCACATTGAAACCATCATGTTTCTGCCACAGTATACTACACCAGCGTGATGTTTCCTGGATGCTTTTCAAAGTATCGTGATTATTCCAGCTCTCTCTGACGGGCCCCTTTGCTTCCTAAACCTGCACTGCACATTCTGAGGGACTCTCATCGACGGCTTGTACAGAAACGACCGGGTTAATTAGACGGTTACATCCCTCCCAACAGACGCTGGATGGAATCGGAGGGAGTGAGGAGGTCTGTGCCTCATTCACTAGAGATGCTGGAGGAGGAAGATTCAGAAAACACCTCTACATCTCACGTTGGATGCCGAATAACAAGTCCCGGCAAGATTATGTAAAAAAAAAAGGCATCGGCCTGAACCACAGAATGTAGCTGCAACACAGGTGGTTTTTCCTACATTACATGTCAGTTGTTGTAGATGCACTCAAAGAGTTTCTTGTTCTTCTTGTACACCAGTGGTTCTCAAACTTTTTCTGTCACGCCCCACTTTGGAGGAAGAAAAATGTTCATGCCCCACCACCCCAACAAAATTGTAACAAAATGGTCCATGTTGAACTTTTATTGAAATAACAACATTGTGACTCCTCCATCTGTGCTTTTTCAAATAATAGAATAAAGAAAATTGCAATTACTTTCATGTAAACCAGATTGCTCCATCAGACAAAAACAAATACAATGTGCAATCACTTTGTTAGAACAATGCAAATAAAGTTCAATCTGTGCAAAAAATAACTAATATTTGGCAAAAAATAGCTTATTGTGGCTGCAATTCACCTGTTTTGCACTGAATATATTTCTAAGATAATAACAATAAACTGCAACCTGTGAAAAACTAAACAAAATGCTCCTGGTATGTGTGAGCCATATGCTCACACATACCAGGAGCATTTTATTTTAAATATGAGCTTTAAAATGTAGCATTCTAAAAGTAAAATATTAGGTGTGATAATAATAGCTGCACGTGGGACTGTTAGTACACTGCCTGTGGTCATTACAGTGAACAGTGTGATGAGAGGACATGTGAGCCCTTGTTGCTGTACTTTATCTCCTTGGAGCAGAGGCTGCATTTAGCATACCCTGCCTGATCAATGTATTTAAAATACTGTGACAGCAGGAAGCTGTACTCACGTCTGTTTAGACCTCCACCTTTATCCAGGCCCAGCTCCACCTTTATCCAGGCCCAGCTCCACCTTTATCCAGGCCCACCTCCACCTTTATCCAGGCCCAGCTCCACCTTTATCCAGGCCCACCTCCACCTTTATCCAGGCCCAGCTCCACCTTTATCCAGGCCCACCTCCACCTTTATCCAGGCCCAGCTCCTTCACATCTCAGCCCTGCGTCAAGCTGCGCTACAGACAGCCTCCTCTCCCTGAAGCTCTTTGACCTCATCATCTCATCAGTATCATCCTCATTCTACTTTGAGTTAAAAAAAACAACAACCTGCAACCAGATGCGCCGGTGTTCTGGTTTAACGTTAACGAGTGACCGCGTGAACTGAACCGGAACACGGGGCATGTTTCATCACGTTACGTTTTTTCCTCCTAAATCGTGATAATGACGAACGTTAACAGTCGACAAAGTTCCGCATGTAGTGGACGTTAACTTAACCCAGCAAGTCTGAACGGTAACGGAACATAACTTAACGTAAACTTTAACGGAGGGAAAGACGGTGTAGACATCTGAACGCTGATTGGCCAAGACTCGACACGTCACATCAGAGATGTTTTATTGTGAAGATCACGACGTCACCTTTTCTCCTCGTGTCACTCCAATCTGAGAAACGCTGGCTGGCCAGTTGACCCCCCCCCCCCCCCCCCCAAAAAAAAAAAACCCTCTACGGACCTACACGATTCACGTGGATGATATATTTTGATTCAAAACGGCGAATTTCGCCGAAAAGTGACAAGTTTGCAGGTATGAATAAAGTTCTTGAGATAAAAAAAATTCTGCATTTCCCCCTGCGCCCCACCTGCAATACCGCCGCGCCCCACTAGAGGGGTGCGCCCCACAGTTTGAGAACCACTGTTGTACAGGAACAGAACCAGCTCACCAATGTTTAGCAGAAATAGATAATACAGTTTTCCTATCAGTCGTGTGTTATGGAGATGTGGTCTAAAGACATGCTGCTGCTTCCACAGCTGGGTTGGTAATCACGAGACTCATCTCAGGACTTCTGGGTCTGTGGAAGTTGGAAGGCAGATTTTTACGGACGCAGTGAGCGCAAAGGCACTTTCCACAAATCACGAGTATTTTGTTTGGTGACACTCACTTGCAGTTTAACTGTTTTCCATCTCCAGATAATTGTGACGTTATTAATAAGTATCTGTGTGTGGAATTACTTTAAGTGCAGCTTTAACGGATGTAGTCTGAAAGGAGGTTTAGGTGATGGATCTTTTGTGAGTGTCACAGCTGTTGTGGTGACAGCTGCCTAAACAGAGAAGGAAAAGAGAGCAAGTTAGAGAGGGAGGAACTTGCAGTAAGGGAGGTTGACATGGGAAGAGCGGAGGAAAGGTGTGATCAGGATAATTACACACTTCCCTTCTTCTCCCTCATGTCTCGTCTGTTTTCTTCTTCTCTTACTGTAACTTTCCCCCTCCTTCACCCAGTCAGGGAGCTGAGAGGACGGCCTCACCTCAAACCAAAATAACAAGCTCGCTCATCTTGGTCAACTTTGTTATGCAGTCAGTAAGCTTGACTGATTCTAAATCCAGAACAAACTGAGCCGGTCTCGATGTTTCACTCTGACCCGGTTCTCAGGCGATCTGATGACAACAGCGCTCCTGAAAAATAAACACGGAAACTCATCCAAGATAATCTGATCACAAGTTTTCTCATCGAGAATCTAGCCCTCTGACCTCATGGCCCCACATTCATCAGCAAACACTCACATACAACATAGTCAAACAATGTGACTTGGCACTGACAAAAACTGGCTAAACAGCTAAATCTTATTCTTCTGCAACAGGTGGAAGTCGTGATTGACATCGGTGAGGAGTAATTATAGTAAAGTAAGCATTAACGTGATATAGTGGTAATAAAAAGCTCAAAATTTAGCAAATGTAATAAAATAGAAGTAGGGACAATTAATCTATGAAAGGCTCAAGCAAGGAAGACGAGTCGCCTTGTCTCATGCACTTTGAAAGTGTAACCTGAACCAGGCAAGAGCAAACGGCACAGAAACATTGTAGAAATGATGTGTCGTATGCAGATACAATCTATATCAAGGATGCATATTCTTAAATGAATAATGTCCACATTAAGTCAAAAGAAGTTAAGATGAAGAGCCGAGCGGGACTTTTTTTTCCTCTGAGTGTGACACATTCTTGTAAGTAAGCGACCACTCTTGATTAGAGCACTATATAGTTCAGTGTTTTGGGCTTGTGACCCTTTTTAAAAAGTCTACTCGTGAGCTATTGTCACAGAAGTCTATGATGTGACGTTCCTTTCTTAGTTACTTTTTAAACTCCTGAAGAGATAAACTAGCAAGTTTTTCATGAATGTAAAATCAAAGTTCTCCGTCCTAATTTGTGAAACATCTCATAGTCGGCTACCAGCGACCCCTTTTGGGGGATTCTATCTCTCAGGTTTTGAACCAGTGTCTTAGACTGTGAGCTCCGCGGGCAGACAGTTGAAAACGCAATGATAAACATCCCAAGACTCTGAGTGTACTGAGCAGTAAATCACAAGGAGAGAAGGGTTGTTATTTTGGCTGATTGCATAATGTTTGGCTCAGAGGGAAGCCTCTCAGTCCAACCTCAGATGTTCTGTGTCCTCCCCTGCTCAGACCGACCAGCAGGGCCGCAGGCCCGCCGCCCCTCGGCACTCCGGACTGAACCGGCTGCATGCGTGGAATGTGAGGCAGGTATGTGAGGATACTTCTGCTGGTTGAGAGAGGAAAGAAAGGGAGGGATTCCTTGAATTTGAATACAAGCCAACAGTGCATGTGTCTGTTTATACAGGTTCCACAAAGCCCTGAATCCGGAATGTGCTGCAGGTGTTCAGGAACATCTAGTTTCAGTTATTTAAAGTGCCAGACCTCATGTTATGCACCTCATTCACACATGCAGATTCTATTCAGGTCTATTCTATTGGGCAGTTGTTATCTGGCACACAATGAGCTTCATTTAAAGTCCTGATGGCTCATTACAGTCCCGTTGTGAGCTGGGAAGCCGTTGATCTCTATCATCATTTTCCTTCTATTTATTTAGAGCTCCTTTAGGTGAAAGACACCACATTAAAGATAACGGCATGCAATTTCCATTCAACTGTGCTTTGTGTCACAGTGTTAAGCGTCTGTTAATGAGACTCAACACTTCCTGTAGATATTTCACAATAAAAGGCCTCCAGAGATTAGAAGGGCTTGTTGTTTTCAATTTGAAACTCATTCTGAAACCGAATTTGCAGTAACAACAAAATGTAGCGGTAGATTCGACTGGGACCCGTGTGTGGGAGCAGGTGAGACTTCAGGTTGATCAACAGTTTCTCTGTTCAGTTAAAGTCCATAAGGGCACCATTTGATTATTTATGATAATAATCGTACCAAAAAGTTTTTTTGTGCAGAACTGTGTGTACACACAGCAGGCCACACCCTCCTGTTTGGAAAAGCACTAAGGAGGAATTTCCATGGACGTTGATCCAGACTCTGGGCCCGCCACTGTCTGTCTTTGATCCTGAGCTCCCTCCACCAGCCTCAATGTGCTTCCTGTCGGTTTGAATCAAGTCAATACAGCTGCACTGTTTGTCTTCTGAACTGCATTTCTAAGAGAGTGATAATAGACTCGGTTGATGTGGTTTTATAAGAAAGATCTCTCGTGTGTGTGTGTGTCTGTGACCTGCAGGCAGAAATGTAAGGGCAGGTTGGTGTTTGGATTCATACCCTGTTTTACCTGCTGGAAGCATGCTCCAACATGTCACACACGCACACCTGCGGGGGGAGGAGGAGACGCATAAACACACACACGGGTGCCCTCCTTGTGCTCCACCCTGCCTTCAAAAACTACCAGAGGCAAGTAGTCAATTGACAGCTTACTGACTGTTTGACCAGCTATGGCGAAAAGACGTTGGTGTGGTTTGTACACATGCTGACACACACACACACACACCTAGTGAAGCGTCTGTTTTGGAGCATGCTGAAACAGATCAGGCTTTCATGCTGAACCAGGCAGTGAGTGTACCTTTGCTCCCCACTGGTGTTTACCTCCTCTCTCTGCTGCTGCTGCTGCTCTCTGCCACGTCAAATGTCTGCCTGGGTGCTTGGCTCGCTCCTCTGGGAGCCTCGCCGCCAAACAAGCCTGACTGTGGTCACTCTGGTCTGGGTCTGAGGAGTCACAAACTACTGGCCTGGAAGATTTCTCCAGCACCAGCTCACGGCTGTGCGTCTCCGCCTGGAGCCTGGAGCTCTGCTCGCCGGTTGGAAGATAAACTGGCAGTCGGACTGACTCACCTGACTGTTGAGGACATACTGGGAGAGCGGCTGTTGGAGCAGCTGGATTTTTTTTATTTCACACAGTTGACAAATGAGTGGATATCTTTATAGAGGAAGGTAAGGCTTTTGCATGATAACAGCTTTTGTGATGAGTCATAGGGGTCGGTTTGGTGTGGGTGATTGTGCGGTTTGTGTTTTTCTATGTGAATAGTAAAGCCTCTCATCTGCCGTGCATGCAGATGAGAAAAAAAGTGAAAAAGTCTTCTTTACCTTGCAATGAAAAGAGGACCTTTGTGCCACTGTTACATAATGAGGTCTGGACTCCCACATGTGGTGATCCTGGATGATGGGCAGCCATTGGCTGAGCCCGTTTTAGTCGCTTCAAAGCAAACGCCTGAATTATATTCGTTCACTCCTGTATTTTCAGACACAGTTGGTCAGTTATAATGTTGTCAGAACTTTTAATTAGGTTTGATATGAGAGATATGTGTTTAACTCCTTAACTTACTGTACCGATTCCCCCTGAAGGACATTTAGAGTGCATCTTATTACACACTGTCTCTCTGTATGATATTCAGTATGTGTATCATCCAGCTAGAGCTCTTCATTGAAGCTATATGATGTTTACACTGAGTGAAATATTCAAAGTCTGGCCTCCTGTACCTTTCCATCAGATATTCTAGATGTCTTGTCATTTGTTTGGACATTTTTGTTATCTTTGGAAACTTTAGGATCTCCACTACAGTAAAAACTAAACTGATGTGGGTTTGAGCAAAGTTTGTCAAAACAGCATGAAGTTGTAATTACTGATCCATGCGACTGGTCAGCAAGTTAAAACGATGTATATCCAAATATATCTAGTGTATTTCCTTTGGATGTAAAGTTGCAGCCATTTAAACATGGCTTCTTACGTTTGATGTCATTGTACAGTATTAAATAGCTAGTGCAGAAAAATAGTGACAATATAAAATTTGATGAATATTACAATATATACATGTGGATATAATCGGGAGTTCAACTTCTGATTGTCTGCATTATTGATACAACTTTGTTGTAGTAAGATTGAACAATTAGTCTCTAAATGTCAACACTTCTTACACTTATAGCTAAAAAGTGTCCAGAGCTCAAACTGATGTCTCACACTTTGGCTTCAGTTGGCCCTCAGTCTTTCTTTTGAGCTTTTTATACCTTAATTAAGAGTCAACAGTAGAGAGATGACAGGAAACAAGGATAGCAGCATGAAACAAAGGATCACCACTAGAACCTAAAGGGATACTGCAGGTCAGGGTCTTTGTCTCTAGTGCACCAGGACGGAGCAGTCGGTGAGAGAGCGCAGTCTGATTTAACCCACTCAGTATGCTTTATTTTTATTTAGTCTTCGCCTTTTCTTCTTCCACGATCAAAACACCACAACGTCGGTGGAAAGTTATTAGGCACACGTTCAATTTGTATTTTAAGCACAATGCTGAAACTTGTTTCATTCTATTGTTGCTGGTGTGAAAACGTTTGGCCAGTTTCCTTGTTTGTCGTTCCACCATTCTTTCTGGGTGAGGAGCACAGAGGAGCACAGAGGAGCACAGAGGAGCACAGACAACAGACTTGTTCTTTGTGGTGCGTTCAAGTGCATCTTCTACGGCATCGTTTCTTTGTTGGCACTATTGTTTTGAAGTTGGCTTGTTGAAGCAGAGTATCGAGGCCCTAAACACTGCTTCCTTATTTTATGGCAAACAGTTGGAAGAACCTGAAGGCAGTTGATAGAATCAAGGCACTCTTGATGTTTCAGAAGCTATGACCAACAATCACTCAGTATTTTTACATGTTTAATAGCTCGTCACTAATTACATTCCTAATCACCTAAATAGATATGTCACAATAATTAGAGATGAACTTTAGTGCTTTCTGAAGATGGTTGACACCAGAAAATCTATTCACACCACCAATATCATTATGTAGATGTATTACACGTATGTGCTTCATACAGTTTCAATTAAGTAGTGGAACGATTAGACAGAATATATGCGTCATTCTACAGAATGACCAGTAATAAACTGGCTTTAATGAGACATTTAAGGGGAAAATCAGGGTCCAAAAGTTTGCAGTCTTTCTACAGAAGTTGTGAAACATCAGAAACCTCGGCCTACATTGTTGTTTGTATCAGAAGTTTACCGGGAGCTGATTTGCGGAGGTCAGATGACGAGTGACCACACATAAGAGCACAAATGTTGTTCTCACTCAACACTCACTGTCTACTCAGCCTCTATTGTCACACATTTACTCACAGTTCCTCCAGCTGTCATCACCAAGTGTTCCGGCCAGCATGGAGGTCTAGTAGTAATCGACACACACACACACACACACACACACACACACACACACACACACACAGGTGGTCAAGATGTTGTTAAATGAGTGAATCTGCTCACAGAAGCCTTTGATTCCTGTGTTATTCAGAGACTATGAGTAAGGGCTCATTACATTCCCACCCTGACGTGAAGCTCCTCAGTTGCCTGATCTTCAATTCAGTTGATAAAAGAAGCTTTTTAACCGCTGCTTTGACTTAATCTTGCTCATAGATTATTCATTAGAGGCTCAGAGGACGTGTTAATGGGGAGAAAATCCTGCCCACGTTCCTCTGATCCTAAAAAAATCCTCCTTAATCATTAAGCCACGTTAAGAACAGCGTTATTTTTAGGTAAAGGAAAAACACAAACCTTCACTTTAGCAGCCAATGAAGTCATTTTATTAGCTGAACAATTAATGTGACTTCATGAGTAATAAAACTCTCTGAAAGCCCCTGATGGTTTCATCTGTTAATAGAGTGGTGACCAGTCGGTGGAAGGATTTCATGGTTTTCTTCCACTCTCCGTCTCTTGTTTACTGTTTCTCAGCTGCTGAGTGATGGCTGTGTGACTTCAAGCATGCGCTGACTCACTTTCCACCACCAGTGCGTGAGTGTGCCTGCTGTCTCTTGACATGTCAGTGGGAAGCACAGCTCATCCTGGACTATTTTTGACCCTCTGTGCTTTTTGAGAATTCACCACATTTTTAGTGGCATGTGAAGCAGACAGGACACCAGCAGGTAGGGTGTACTCTTGGTAAACACAGGTTTCAGTGCAGGGATAAGGAGCTTTGTGTGTGTGTGTGGCTGCTGGTGAATCGCATGCCACGGTGCTGATGGTTGTGTCTTGTTTCAGGCACTGTGGTGCAGAGAAACGGGCCAGGCCGAAGAGCATCGGACCTATGATGGGTAAGTACATATCCCAAATATATTAATACTCTGATAGCTTTGCTCTTTGATGATGATGTTTTTTTTTTTTTTTTATTCTCTCACCTCTAATCAATGTGTTCTTGGCCTCATTCGTCGCACCTATTAGACTTTACTGTTTTATTTTTCCAGTAGAAACACCTCATTACAGTTAACCACCCTCGGCCTGATACGAGCTCCTGTGTTGACTAATCAGCTGTTTGTAGCAGCAACAGTCTGCTGCCACTATGAGTCTATGACTGACAGAGTGTTGGTAACAGCCACCAGCCCTTTTAATACAGTGTGTGTTGTGTTACTTTTGGCTACATCTGGCCACATCTGTTTGTGGGCTAAAGACAGAACCAATATATGATAAAGCAGTTTCATAGTCATTTGGAGTTTATATTACTTTCCTTAAAAAACAAAAACTGGAAAGTTTTAATGATTGATTTTTTTAATGAATGAAACTACATTGTGTTTCTAGGAACCTTTTTTCCTCAGTTTAACTTGACTTGGGGGTAAACACACTTGTCAGTTTGTGCGACGTGTGTGTGTGTGTGTGTGTGTGTGTGTGTGTGTTTTCTTTAAATATATATGATAGTGATCAGATCAGACATTTCAATTGTGATATGGGTCATTTCCATCAGATACATTGCTGATATCTGATTTGTGCTGCCTTTGTTTTGAATTACAGTTGTTCATCATCTTAGGAAATATGCTCATTTGCTTTGTTTCCGTGGTGAAAAGATGGATTTTCCTTGAATACAGGTGAAACTAGCGAGATACAATGCGGGAGGTTTGCCTAAGGGATTTAAAAATAAACTTTAGACAGAGCCAGGCTAGCTGTTTCCCCCTGCTTCCAGTCTTTATGCTAAGCTAAGCTAATCACATCCTGACTCCAGCTTTGTACATCAATGGAAACGTTGTTGTTTAACTGCCTTTGCATCCTTGGAGTGTGGGTGGTTTGTGTGAACAATGTTTGGCTTCCATCCGTGTTACCGGCGCCCGGAGCTTCATAAACGGCGAGGGTCCGCCTGATGACGCGGAACGAAACGTATCATTGTGTGTCATCTGGCGGGCTGTTACCTGCTCGTGAGTGGGGGGGGCTCTAGGCGCTGCTAACACGGAGGAAGGTGGTACATCGTTCATTTGCATACCCTACCCACATTGCAAAGATAAAAAAGCCTGTTGTAAAAAAGTTTCCCTTTAACACACAGACATGGGATTGATATCCATCTGAACCTCTCACTCTCTGAAGGAAAGCAAAATGAGCATGTTTGCAAAAATGTTAAACTCTTGATTTAAGGTGAGACGTGCAGGTGTGGTTTTTTTGGAATAAGGGTTTGGACAAAGCGAACACATCATGTGTTTGAGGGTCCTCACAAGTACAGTAACACAACATATTTATGTGCGTTTGCATGGTTGTACCAGTGCGTCATTCATATCAGTGTTGTGTAATATGTTGTGCTCCAGGCCTTGATCCCGCATACCTTCTATACTTTTATGTTACAGAGCAGCTTTTTAATAACATTTAATTCGCTGCAATTTTAAGGAACCGTCAGAAATCTTTACTCTGCCAAAGCCGTCTTGATTACACCGCTCGGGGTCTGGCACTCCACCACCCCAGCCCCTATTCCACTGTGAACCAATTAGCCCTGCTTTGAAAAGAATAAAACACAAACTATTGTACAAATCCCTCCGGTGTGGGGCTTTCTGGGAACGCTCCTGGCCTTTTAGAGATGATAAGTTTGGCTTTGAGACGTCTTAAGACCTCTGGAAGTGTTTCAGCTGGACGGTATTATACCATGTCGGTTGTGTGTGTGTGTGTGTGCGTGCGTTTGTGTGTGTGTGTGTGTGTGTGAGTGTTTCGGGGGGGGGACACGGCCCCTATATCCAGGTTTAATAGGGTTATAATGAGGCGAGGGTTGATCAGGACGTCTCAGAGATGCTGCTCAGTGTGCCCAGAGGTGTTTACATGTCAGCTCTGTTTGACTGATGATTCTCAGCAGCAGTGGAACTATTTGGATTGAATTACCTTCATTTAAAATAGTTCAGGATTTATGGTGCAGTTTAAAGATGAAATGCATTTACTTGCATGACACACATGTCTACTAGACAAACTCAAAACATGTGCGCTTTTCTGCAAATGATGCTCATCTTCCATTAAAGAAAAATATGTTGACAAAACAATCTTTACTCAGGATTCACATTTTAGCTTTTTTCTATCACTTTCAATCGTATTACGCGGTCTTCATCAGACGTTTAGATTGACCCGTAAAGCTCCAATCCTACGTTTTAAAAGTGCTCAGAAAAATGGAAAGTTTATATCTACAGTTCCAGGACAACTAAGCCACTAATGAAGACCATGTGATACGATCAAAAGCTGAGGGGAGATTGGTTCGTCAGTTGCTGAATTAAATGTCAAGCTCAATATAATTATATTGAGTCTGTTGCATTAGGCTTTTCTGTTCTCAGAGGTCAGATACAGTCCCTAAAATAGTTTAGTTAATTTGTAGCACTTATCGTTATTAATAAGAACATGCGACTATACTGTGCCCCGCCGAAATTCTGAAAATCAACCTACATGCATGTCTTCATCGACGAGGATAACCAATTAAAAAAAAAGAACAATGGAGATCACTCGTTGGACATCCAAGATGTCCAGGCCCTCAGTAGTATTTATCGACAGGAAACCATTCAGGAGGAGTCGGCAGTTAAAAAAACAAATGATACAACACTAGAGTTCTCAAACAGAAATGGTGATAAAACACACAGACGAAAGATGAAACGGGATTAAAAAATGATGGAGGAAGTTGAGGATCATTATGAACACAGTGAAGCAAAACACAGTTGTGCTGATTGTGCGCTGGCTTACAGGAGGACCTGGACTTTCTGTTGGTGTTTACACATTTGTTTATGGAGAGTTAAAACTAATTTAATTACAAGGTGTGTCCAATCACTTACTTCACTTTCCTACCAAACGGTACGTAAAATGACAGTTTTGCTGTTGCCGTTGTAATGACGTATATCTGAATTGTCCTAGTTTGGAAAATACAGTGACACAAGAAAGAACCAAAACCTTACAAGGTTCTTAAACATCCAGACCATGGGAAGCCCAAAGTAACCCAGTT
The DNA here is from genome assembly GCF_050575085.1 of Anarhichas minor. Classification (NCBI taxonomy): domain Eukaryota; kingdom Metazoa; phylum Chordata; class Actinopteri; order Perciformes; family Anarhichadidae; genus Anarhichas; species Anarhichas minor. The sequence goes on along the minus strand of NW_027466542.1, from coordinate 842,950 downwards.
CCTCTGAATATCTGTTTGATTTGATCTATTCACGGCCTTGTTTTTCTACCTGTGCAGATTTCTCGTGTGAGGAGACGGATAAAGGCCCACCGGTACAGATGCACAGCCTCAGAGAGTTCGAACAGGTAAGAACATGTGCTGTGATTCAAGCTCTTCTCTCACCTCGAGAATCACATGCTCTGTGATGAAGTTTAAGAGTTTACTGCGATCAACTGTGATGAGTAATGTTGGCGTAGCGCTGTGTGCCAGAGGTGCCCAGGCTTGTGTCTGCTCTGTGGTCATATGTAGGTGTGTTCGGGAAGATGATGTGGCAACTGAAACTCTGCATATGGAGACTAAGGATGTTGTTTTTCTACTTTAGCCCGTGGTCCTGATCCTGGTCATTAAAATTCAAGTATCTGCCAATACCAAATCCATATCTGAAATCCATATTTAAATGGTGAGATGTGTTTTTCAGCTGAGGAGCTCTGCATTAATCTTACTCGTCTCTGATCACAGAGTACTAAAACCAGTACTTGTTTTCAGCGGATTGATCAACTGGAACTGCTGATTGTAGGTTATGTGTTCGTGCTGCTGGTATTGTTGGATGTCAGGAATGGATTTCAGTGTTTTTAATGGAGCGAGATGCAGTGTTTTTTCATCCAGGGAGCAATGTGTTACTGTAGAGCAGGGGTCTCAAACTCTTAAGTCTAACTTAAAAATTTTTTTTTTAAGTTAGACTTGATAATAAAAATATCCCCATAGTCGAAATTATGAGATAGAAACTCATAAATATGATAGAAAGTCATAATTCTGAGATAGAAAGTCATAATTATGAGATACTTAAACACACAGTCATAGAAGCAGCTCTTTGGCTGGTTACCCTACATGTGACATGGAAATGTATTGTGAGTACATTGAAGACTACTTTAAACGTGGCTTTAAAACACATGAAATACTTCACGTGGGATTGTGCAAACACACCCTTGAAAGGATTTTAAGCATTGAACAAAGTTATTGTAATAACTTGTGTTTGATATTTTCTTTAATAGTTTGATCTTTGATAGAGTAATGTGGGTTTCTTAACCCTAAATTAAAAGGATTTAAGTTATAATAACAGAAATGTGCTGAAATATATTTTTACATTTATATAACTGCATGTACAATATTTTTACACTTGAATAAACAATAATCAAATGCAGAGACAGTTATTTACCAATAAGTTAGGAGTAGATACATTTACACAGTCTTACAGTTACAACCGGCCCTTTGAGGGAAACTATGATGCTGATGTGGCCCAGAGTGGAAATGAGTTTGAGACCCCTGTTGTAGAGGATTGTATAAGGATCAGCCTTTATGTAGCTGTTGTCATGTTAAAACATGCTTTCATTGGTCCCAACATCAGTCCTGTGGATGAACTCACTACCAAATGTCCAAACATCGTTTTGTCCTCATGTTGTCCCTCCTCCCACATCGGTGTTATGACAAACTGTGTTCCCCCTTTGATTTGTTGGCCCTCTTACTCACACTTAGCCCTAATAGCCCTAATTAGACAGTCTGAAACACTCATTTCATTTATGTGTCAACCTTTCAGGAACATGGCTGACACACGCATTCAAGGAGCTGTTGCTGACATATTTTTCTGTTTCTGTTACATTGTGACTTTTTTTTTTTTTTTTTTGAAGGCCCAGGATTAGTGTTTCCTTTCGTTACTGGATGGCATTTAAGACCTACGATCAGGTTACAGTCATCGGCAGAAACATAAATAGATGTCAGTGACTACATCTGTGTTGTGTTATTGGACAGATTTACTCTGCTGTCCATCAGACTGTTCTACATTACGGCAGTGATTGGACCATTAAGTTGTTTCCTAACAGCTTTGACCTTAAAATTCTACAAAAAAGAGGACATTTAGGCATTTTTCTGTAGTTCTGAGGTTGGCTTAGTGTGGACACAAACTTCAATGGAACTAGTCTGAAATTGCAGAGTTTACAGCTGTTTCAAAAGTTTCCATATTGCCGTGTATATGACTTGATGCAAGTATCCCTGATCATAGGTAATGCCTCTCACAAAGACAGAATCATTAAAGGAGATGAATGATATATTAATATTTGAAACCCATATATCCCATGCAGACATATTCTTAGAAGTTGGAATCAAGCATTCTGTATGAAAAGCCACACAGCTAAATAATGTCTGCTGGCTTTTGAACTGAGAAGATGAGAGGCTTAGTTTTCCTCTGGTTCTGTGCCAGAGTAATGGATTCTGGGAGCTTTGCCAGGTGCATTATGGGTCTGATATAACTCTGGAGGTGCTTGCTGCAATTACGCTGTTCCCGTTTTAGTGAAGGACAGAGCCATAGGAGTGGGGAGGAGCTGGTAATGCTGAATTACTGTGGAGAGTTTGTGTTGTACTTGGGTGGGGGGGGGGGGGGGGTCAAATTATATGAAATATGAAACTCCAGCAGGGTGAGATGAAATCCACCCGTTCCTGTAGAACCAACTGTCTGATTCTGAGACACAGAAAGCTGCAGCAGGAAACTAATGCGTAGACTGTATTTCTTCACCTAAAGGCCATTTTGACTTTTTAAACAGATGGTAATTTATAGAATCAAGAGGCAACATTTTAAAAGCTTTGCATCACACCTCATTCTACTTCACTGAAACGCTTCCTCTGCAGACGTTGGCTCGGCATTCAAACAGTATGCCTTACATCAGGGGTCACCAACCTTTTTTAAACTGAGAGCTACTTCAAGGGTACCAAGCAGTACGAAGGGCTACTTGTTTGATACAAACTTCCTGAATAACAAAGTTGCACAGATCACCTTTTAATAATAATAATACATCTGAAGAGACTGATCACATGTCAATGTTAATTATTCCTCACAATAATTAACAATGATTGTGTATTTTGTTCAAAATCGCACCTGTTATATTTTTGTAAAAATGATCACTTCTAAAAAATATATATATATATATATTTGTTTATGCAAGATAAAAAAATCAACTCTTTCACATTTTTTAATTAATCCTATTACATTAGTACTAATCACCACATTTTGGGAAATCTGGGTCAACTTTGCATTGCGCAATGAAGCCTGCATGCCGGCCTGTAGTCTGTAGTCACCAGCTTTTTTTTGGGTACCTTTTTCTCCACGAAGAAACCAGTAAAAAGTCTCGTCTATAGCCGAGGGGGGGATCCAACCCTCCGAGGCACGCGAGCGTCTTTGGTCGCCTGCGTTCAAACCTCTAGTCTGGGCCTTTTCGATCGCACTGCGTTGCCTCGACTCTACCCCCGCCACCCACGAGTTGTTGCCCCGCGGCCTGTTCCGAGGACTGACGGACCTGGCGACGGCGTGCGATCGCGGCGGGGGCGGTGCGTCCGGTGCCAACGGGAAGCGCCCGCCATTCGGAACCTGAAAACCTAGTGCGGTGCGGCGGCCTCTTCCTTTTAAAATCTACATGAATGCAAGCGTTTTTGATTTAAAAAGAACAGAAACTACAATTTTTAGACGGAGCTCCATGGGGACCTAGTGCTATTTTTAGAACATGCCTTGCGGGCGACTCACATGGTCCCTGCGGGCGACCAGGTGCCCGCGGGCACCGTGTTGGCTACCTCTGCCTTACATCTACACGTCGGCCAGGTTCTACCCTGCTCCTAGTCACCAAGATCCAGGATCCCAAGTTTGGCTGGGTCTCAATAATATTCATTTCTGTAGGTACATACATATATTCACCACAACATCGCTGTCACAGATTCATGCAACCTGCAATGAGGAGATGCAGGAGCACGCAGCCTCATTTTAAGGAGTGACAAGTCCAACGGTTTAGATAAAGTGCAAGGCAGAAAATCAATATGGAAGATAATTAAGACATACCGTAGTATAATATGACCTTTGAATCATAGCGTTCATGACATGTCAATCAAAAACAAGTCCAACACATGAATCAGGAATTGGATTTTATTTGTTGCATGTGCCCGAGGATGGATGTTCTAAACTGTGTATATAAGGCTGAAATCAGTAACTATCCACGTTTCCTTCTGCAGCATCGAGATGTAACAGAAATCATTTTGAAGCTAAAATAAAGATGGCAGAACTGCAGAGGAAAGTGATTTCCTCCCCCACATGTGGAAACCTGCTGTTAATTCAAATCAGCACAGTTTGCCATATGCAACTGTGCTGATCGTGTACGTGTTTATGCTGAAATGGATCTAACCAGGACAGGATTGACGTTACAATAATTATTTATTTGTTGAGAATGTCTGGTTTAAGGTGGTTTGTGTTATTCATAAAAAAAGCCAATGTGGATGCCAGCTTTATGTGGGTAAAAGCATCTTGAATATGAAGCTTTGTATTGTCAGGATGAAGAGCTTTCCCCCCCCCGCAGCCATACGAGCAGAGGCAGAAAGACGAACTCTTGGCTGGTTGGTTGGAGGCTATATTTGTGCGGCAGCTCTCCTTTTGAAGTCTTCCTCCGACTATCCCACTGAGGGATGAAGGGATGAGTCGCGCTACATGCAGACATGCAGACTAGAGGCAACCTAAACACCGGCTTCGTATGTAGGGATGAGGGGTAATGGACTGAGATTGCTGATGTTGTGTGTTCGAATTACAGCCGACGTGTCGCAGGCCTGCAGAAATCCTTTGTTTCACACCATTTACCAAAAATAATTCTTTAAATTATACGGTGTCATTTCAGATTTTACCTAGTTTTTTTTTAATTGACTTTATTGTGAGAAACCTCTTACTTTCAAAATATCTATTTTTTCCCGCTTTACTCGCCTGACATTGTTTTTTTCAGTCTTTCTATAAAATGTATCAATCAGCCAAAAAGTTTTCATTTATAACAGTATTCCCATTAGAAGTGTTATAACTGCGTATTTGTGTCATGTCGGAGATGGGCGCCTCTATTCTCTGTGAGTTGACAAGAGTGTGTGATGACGTGTCAGCGCACTACATTGTAGAAGACTCTGAGAATTACTATCAAAGCAGATGATGATAAATTGTATTATTGAACCTCTGTCATTGCAGAGCCCGTTTGTCTCTGACAAGTGCTCCATGTAAACCGTAAAGTACAACTTCAACATAAGTCCCCACTCTGCAAGGACTCCTTGGAACTTTAGCGCGTTTTTTCCTTTTCATCTCTCTTTTAGATCAAGTGTTGCGGCCGCTGCTGTAAAAATTGTTAAGTTGCACAGTTTTGATAGCATTTTGTGTGCAAATTCAGGGGCTCAGTTGGATGTGAACCTTTTTCTTGTGAGACTGTGTGTCACGAAATACTCATGAACTCATAAATCTAATCCAGTGAAAAATGGGACTTTTAAAACATGATGTTCACCGTTTCTGTTATTTCAGAAACGGTGAGAACTGGCAAGAAACCATTGAAATGTTACGATGTGCGAGTTTTCAGGCCAGAGTTCAGAATGTGATTTATCTGATTTCCACCAGCGGGGCTGGATTATTTACAGTTCAGACTCTCAAACTATAACAAACGGAAACAACTGATTTTTAATATCGAGTCGAGACGTAACATTCAGGGTCCTGTCTGAAAAGTTTTCCACATTCTGATGGAGCAGATTAAAGTTTCTTGACCTTCCTTTGCCACTGTAGTTTTACATTAAGTGTTTCTGACAGCGGTAGCGTATGTTGGTCCTCTCCTCTTAATAGAGCAGTCTGGATTATTGAATCCAGGTTATGGCTGTGTGTGTGTGTGTGAGTGTGTGTGTGTGAGTGTGAGTGTGTGTGTGTGAGAGTGCGTGTACAGTTTGTCCTCGCTCCACGTTTGCGTCGGTTTAAAGAATCAATCCTCCGGCAGGCTGGTTGGAAGGAACACGAACCTGCCAGAGCGGCATTTGTAACTGTCAAACATCCACGCTCTGCACTCCTGAGGTTTTCAAAAGAGAAAAATCACCCAATCAAAATGCCCCTTTCTCAAATGGCCTTTATTAGTCCACGGGAGAAATTGAAAGCACATGGCTGCCTATAAATGTGAATTCAAACCGACCACAGAGACACTGAGTTTGATAGAAGAAGGGGGAGGATTGCATATAATTTTGGCCATTAAAACCTCAGGACAAATTATGGTTGTTAATCTGTTATTTTGCCCTCGGTCTCAGTGTTCACTTCTAAAGCCACACACGAAAGGTCTGTCAGAGTTGGATTACTATTGCCAGAGTGGCAGTAATGGACCGTATTCAGTGTTGTGCAGAGACCAAAACACAGAGAGAACACTCGATCCTGCAGCTGACAGCGAAGTCAGCTTGTGATTAAAATGGCACATTTCTTTTAATTCCTTTTACCTCCAGAGTCTCTTATCTCCTCCTCGTTTCTCGAGCTCTCCCAGTTTTTGTTGTGGCATTTGAAAATAGGTCAGAATGCAGTGTGTGTGTGTGTGAGTGTGTGTGTGTTCAACCCTCAAGCTGTTGGCTCCGATTCATTGCTTTATGCAGCTGATATCTACAGCGCTGTACTTGGCAATACTTGAAACACAGGAGCAGTGATGTCGGATAAACACAGAAACGTCCAGTCACCTTACAATGATGCAGTGATGCTCTGTCATTTAGCAAATATTGAAAACTCTGTACATTTTCAAAACAGCCAAGTTAAAGTCCTTTTTTGTAAACACTCCCCTCTAGAGCGTCAAATAGAAACATATTTTCTGAAGCGCCTGTCAGCAAGGCGTTGAGGGAAAGGTCAAGATTTGGGTTGAAATAAGAATTGTCAGGGGAGCTTCCTCAACATGGTTACCATAATGATCAGTTGGTGAAGAACAATTGTGGTCAAACCCATGTTGACTCATGGTTTTAAGCTGGTACTGAACAGCGGCCTACCGCGTTAAAGTCTGATGCTTTGTCTTTGTCGGATGGATGCTAAGTAGTTGCTAAGCTGTTACGAGTGTTGTTTGCAGTAGCTAGCTGGTTGTTGGCAGTACTTTCCAATGGGTTCACCAGTGGTCTCTGTAGGTTCTGGGAGAACTGTGAGCCCTCGGTGGTTAAGGTGTTTCTGCATACTAAATTGGGGGTTCAAGGTAGTTGTTAAGGTGTCGCTTGGTTGTTGCTAGGATCATGGCACCGGTATATGTTGATAAGTGGTTCTTACGGCTGTGTGGGCACTTACTTGGGCGCGGTTCTTAGAACCTGTAAGGCATATGTTTTTTGGTGTATATTTAGGCAACACTGCAACCTAATTTTTACAGCAAATATGTGTAAGAAGAGTTGCCCCTCTACTGCAGCTGCTCCCTGGGCTTCAACACAATCAAACAGGCATTCATGTTGACCTTTTACAAAAACAGGATACATTTGCTTTTAGGTGACAAGAAGCTCACAGTAAATTCATACATGGCTTAAAATGTTCTACTGAAAAAATAAGAATGTGGCCAACACTTGTAGAACTTGTTTTTTAAGAATAACTGTATTTCCTGCCTCATTGCTGGAAGCTAAAACCATTGGTGAAGTTGTATGTGCATAATTAAAAATCGTCATTTTAATAAACTCTAATTTAAAAAAAAATGTAACATATTTAAAAGACAATACACATGAACATGAATATAGTCAGAGAGGAGAAACAAATGGTGGATGGGCAGATGAGTTTGAGGTCAAATGGAGTTCTGGGAAGCCACAGACTTTATAATAGGGCAGCGTTGACGAGGCGTCGTATGAGTTTATAATTTGGCCATGAGGCCTGTACTGAGGGAGTAGAGCGGGAAAGAAAACCAACAACTGGCTCGGGGAGGAGGATAGGAAACAGAATGGAATAAGAAACCGAGTTAGTTTTGGTCCTTGTCTTTCACAAAAGAAACGTCTTTGAGCAGGGAAGAGGCTTTACGAGAACAGAACAGGAAATGGATGCTGTGCAGCTTTGTAAGAGCAATCATTTTCAGAGTCCTTATTTCAGGAAACACTATCCATGCCCACACTGGCTCACCGATATTGAAGTATGATACACGTTTCCTCCTCTCTGGTTGTCTCGAATCTCCCACTAAGAATAGATATTGATGCCAGGTTGTCTGTCTGCGCCCTAACCCAACTACACTGCAAAAAACCTGTCTTGTTTTTTTCTTTTGGCTGATAAATGGAACGGATTAGATTAGATGTATCTATACCTGTGTTATTTTGACCTATTAGCTATACTAAAATATAAAATGATCTTTAAAATCAAACACTTTCTAGTTGTTAAACTTTATCCCTGTTGTTGCACTCGCTTGCCAGCCCCGCAGGATCTCTCCTGCTACTTCTTTCCCATAATCTAGTTATTTAGGGTCATCTATGTCACATGAGTAGCAACAAGAAACAAGCTCAGGTACTGCTCTGATCAAGGCAAGATGGTGGGAAATGTTTGAGGAATAAAACAGAGTTTGTAGGCGAAGAGCTGTGCGACTTTACTTTGAAAGGAAGTAAATGTATGAATGCATGTCAGTCCGTCCTTTAACAAAATGATGGGGAAGCAGATTTTGGGGTGATGCAGACTGAACTTTTTGCAGTGCATACAGTGGACGAACCGATGTGCGTTAATGGACGTGCTGACAGCACAGGAGTCAGTTTCCACCGCAGCAGCACTCAGACAGGATCGATACACAGCAGCTCAGCTTTCAGCTCAGCCAACCAGCAGATCTGCTCCTGCTCAAATTAGCCATCGGACACACACACACACACACACACACACACACACACACACACACACACACACAAATAGAAATGTTCTCAATGGCAAGTTGCATGACAATTACTTTTCTAAATCACATTTGCACTAAAAAATCTTTGCTATGTGCAAAGCAGACACAACCACACACTCGGTGTCCTGTCTTACATCACATGACTGCACTGACGGCATGTTGTTGTCACTAAATGGCAAAACCAGCAAAAACCCGCACTGCAGGCCGGAGAGATACTCTATCAATGTATTCATATTTGATATGAGACCAGATATGAGCTGTGATTAATGTCACATGTTGCAGCCTACGATTTACTACAAACCTCCAAAAAGGTCTCAGAAAGACTTGTTTATAGTTTTTGTTTTCCTCAGTTCACAGAGGAGCTCAGGAGGCTTCACCTTATTTGAATACCTGAAAATCACCAAAACAACATCCAACAAATCTGCCCGAGCCGACATTCATTACAGAATGATTTCATTTCACATCGCCATCGGAGAGCAAAGGCACCACCGGTCGGCGTTTGCTCTCGGCAGCATATCCGGCTGAATACTGACCAGTCAGCCAAAACACCGTGAAATGTACACTAATACAAAATCCTAGTACTTTACAGCCTCTGCACTCCAACAGCGGATGTCATTTCAACTGTTGGAAACGTAAAACGAGCTAAGAGAGCGTGTGTGCGTGTGTGTGCGTGTGTGTGTGTGTGTGTGTGTCACTGTTACGTTGGAAAAACAGCAGATTTTGCAACTGCGTCCCAGAAACATGGAGGACATCAGTAGCAACTGCAGGTGTTTCTCACACTATAAAACTCTGATAGGTAGAGATAAGGTGGGAAATCTGTGGAATTTCATTTGAATGGGACCCTTGAGGTTACAGGTACAATACAGAGAGGGTGGTGGGTAATGATCAACCACAGCCCAGCAGCAAATCTTTGCTCTCAGGCCACTTGATGCCCATAGACCACCATGTTAAAATGCCCAACTTTACAGCAGAAATAAACATGTTTGCAGCCTGGTACAAAACATAGTTTTGGTCTCCATAGCTAATTTAACTGTGAATAACAATTGTATAGGAGGTGGATCTTTATACAACTCCCAATTTTGAATTATATTAAGGCTTAAAGTTATGCATAATTAATGGTTTGTCCATTTTTGGATTAGGTGTGAGTTCGGCTGTCGTCACTGCCAAGATGGCGACAGCAAGAGTTACTTTGAGATTCACAACAGCTCTTCAGAAACCTATGGATGACGTCACGGAGACTTCGTCCATATTTAATACAGTTTATCTGCTCCCCTAATGGGTTAATGAGGACTTTCTTTCTTAAGTTAAACATTTTTAAACCCAATGTTCAAAGAGCAATTATGGTTTAAAGGCTACAATAGTGGATTTGTCACCACAAATATCTTTACTTCCATATAAAAGCCACATAAAGATGTCATCACGGGCATCCTGTAGCATCTGTAAAACTCTTTTTCACGTAGCAGGACTGCAGATCTCAGACCGGCTGCACAGTATCTCACTAGCGTCACCATCTGGAGAGAGACCGAACGATCCACTCTGGAGGTCCATCAGTAGTTTGAGCTGGACTTTGTTAATTGATCCCAGGCGCGTGCAATAAATTCATGCTCCTCTCCAGCGGGTCAGAGAAGACATATTGACTCGATCACGGCGTCGGTCATGGATGATAATTGTTCAGTTAAAGTGTACAGTAATCTGCTCCCTGCGGTAATACAGCCGCTCTGACTGTTAACGTCAGGCTCTGGCTGGAAACACCTGACAGGCTGTATATCTGTGTTTCATTTCTGACAAACTTGTGTCTTATTCATCACGTATGTGGGTGGGTGACAGACTTCACATGGCAGCAAATCATCTTCTGTTCCTCAACATGATTTGTGTTTCGTCTGATGCGTGTTTGAATCCTTTGATGATCGACACATTCCAGTATGTCTTCTCTATATTGTTTACGGTACGTTCCACAGCTCTATTATGTGTTTTTCTTTCATTCAGAAGGTATTTATGTATAATGTTTCATCATTTCCCCTTCCCCAGAGCCCACAGATCATGTGGAAGCAGTTACAAACAAAAAGGCAATAGAAGAAGAAGAAGAAGAAGAAGAAGAAGAAAGTGTTTTTATGAATCGGTCTTCTGCTTAGTGGCAGACCAGATCCTGCAATTACCCTCACAGTATAGTCTGCGTTTAAAACCACAGTCTGTAGACACAACATCTGACCAATCACCAGTAAACACACAGTGACCTCACAAGACTGAAACCACGATTCAAGAGATGACGACACAAAATGTCAAATATATAAAAGCATTTGAGATTAAAAAAAACGTAATGATTTATGTTATGGTTTTATGACAACATGCTGGAAAAAGTGTGACAAATAGTCAGACTGTTAGACAAATAATTAATAAGAGCTTGGTCTGGTATAATTGTATGGAAGGTCATAAGTTAATTACCATACTGGATACCGTTTAAAAACCACATCAACAATATGACAAAACTGGCCGTTTTCTTTTAACAAAATAATTATTAATTGGATATCAAATTCTTATGTCTGATCTTCTCTAAATATCAATGTAAATGATCAGTTGAGAGATTCTCTTATACAGACTGTGTTATCACATCCATCTAACACTATTCAAACAGAAATGTTTACAATGTATGTTCTTTAAGAAACTAAAAAGGACCATCAGCCCCAATAATCAAAACCCTCTCCTTACTGAACACCACTTAGTACAGTCTGGGGTCTCCCCTCTACTTATTCCCTTTGGTTTCTACTTCCTGTTTGGCAGCCGGCACATCCACCTGGAGGTAACGGGTACAGAAAACACACAATCAATCACGCTGTAACATCTGTTGCTTGTATTTCAGTAAACAGAAATCAAGTTTTTGAACAAAAAGTACTTGTTCAAGCCACGTATGCCAATGCTAATGCTGATGTAAGAAAATTGGTTTTGGCAGCAGTCTCGCCTCCTTTTCACTTTTCAAGGATGATTTGATGGATTTTAGCTTCTAAGTTTGAACTTCACAAGACAAAGGAAATGGCTTTGTGAGTTACTTTTATATAGAACAATAGAAGAGTAGAAGGGATGCTTGTCGTTAAAATATTTTAATAACAGACAATATTGCTGATATGAAACCTAAGATGCAACACTTATTTTTCAACATTGAGAACTGTGTTGTAAAAAACATTTAGACGGCAGTAAAATAGGCCCATGTACTTTTATAAAGGCCAAGATACACAACCGTCGATGCACCTCCCAGGAAAAGGCGACTAGCTGGACCGATTTAGCCGTTATCCTCCAAATTGGCGCCTTCATGTGTTGAGTTTCTATCAAACACACCTATTCATTAGGAGAGTAAATTGAATTTAGATTTGTACAAGGTTCCTTTTTATGTCTTTTTAGTCCCGCTGCTCTGATTGTTAGGTGTGTTTTCCATCAGCAGGCTGGTTGTTGGAGCTTATTACTGATGGACTGACTGATGGTCTCCATTTGTTATTGTTTTATAGAGTCGGTCTGTGGGCTGGTAATGGCCAGATCTGTGTGTAATCAAAGCCATCTCTTCATCTACTCTCTCTCTCTCTTTTTTTTTTCTCTCACAGAGATATTCTGCAGACTCTTGCTTCCCCCTTCTTCTTTCCCTCCTTTTAAATCTTTCTCTTTTTCTCTTGTTGGGATAACTTATAAAAGAATGTGAAAGAGCGACATGTGCAGAGCAGACCTCGGAAGAGACAGCCCTCCCCTCCCCTCCTCACATACCAGAGAATATTCACCCACTTGCCAGAGAATAGGGAGGAAAAATTTGTTAAAAAAAAAATCCAAACTTGGAACTGATCTATATGCACCCATGTGTCATCATTTATTTCCAATGCCGTGTTCCTGGAATCAGCGCATTAGAATGGGGTGTTGAAATTGAGAGTTTTTCTGCTGTGCTTTGGGGACAGGTGCTTTTTGGTAAAACCTGCTGACTTATCGGTGATTGAGGAGCCTTTAAATGGAATAATTGCAAGCAGAGGGGAGAAAGGAAGACCAGGAGCAGCCAGAGAAACTACCGATTTTCATCAGCCGCTCGCTTTTCTGTTTGAAATCTTCTCTCTTGTCTCTTTCCCCTCTGTTCGTCTGCCTCTTCAACACTCTTCCATTTGTTCTCATATCGTCTGTCACTTTCACTCCAAATAATATTTTATGTGTTCAACCACTGCTCGGCAACTACTTTCCGTTCGTGATCACTTTGCAGGTCCCTGGAACATGTTTTCAATCCTGATTGGATTTTGAACAGCCTTGTTTTCCTGTCCAACATGACTCAAGCCCAGATGGCAGCGACTGTATCTAACAAGTACTGTGTGGATCAAAGCTTAACATATATCATTCCTGCTATTGCTGCAGTCAAATACTCGACTAGAATATTAAATGTGGATTAATCCGCGGTTGAAAATAGTCAACCGCGTTTAGTCAACGTTTGGGAAAATAGTCCCAAACGTATGCATTATTTCCTCCTTTGATTAAAAGTGACAGCGACCAGCTGTTTTAGGAAAATAACAGACCATTTATGTCAAATTAAAGTAGATATTTATGAGGTGTTTTTAAAAGATGTACGTCTTCCATAGGAACCAATGGGATTGGAGCCACAAACAGGGTATGACATTTAGAAAATATAAAGAGATGGAGTTACACATTGCTGTTGCCCTCTGCTGTTTGGAAGCATGTTTGTAGCGCTCCCGTTGTCTTCCTGACTCCTTATGAATTGACCTCATGGTGTTTTCCAGCAGAGTCAAAGTAACTTAGAAATCCACCACTTTTTCCTCTGGAACTGAAACCCCCTGTGAGTCTGTGAAATGGCAGTAACCCTCGTTAGTGGAGTTGTTCTCTCTCCCTGTAACTGCTCGGGCCGCTCTCCGTCCTGTGAAAATATTTTCACTTGCTAGTGAAACATTAGAAATGAACCATCAAACTGCACCAAAGGCCCGCTGCCTTCGCCCCCGCTGGGTGAGGCTGACAGGAGCTGGACGGCCTAAGTGTCCTGCAAAAACCCCACATCTCCCACACAACCTCAGTGCAACACATGTTAACCTTTACAAGCCTGATCCTCCCATTGAATATCTCCAAACTAACTTTACAAAAACATGTTTCCACACTGTGAAATGCAGTGTTTCTGCATCTTTTTTTTCCATGCTTGATCAAAACCATATGATGTTTACACGGAGTAAAATATTAAAAACCAAGCGTTTATCCGCAGGGTGTGATGGTGCACAAAAAAACAACTGTTGGGGCAGTGGATAACTCCCGTATGACTGCAGTTTATGCTCATTTATACAAGCCCAGACTGACTGTAATTTGCGTGTGAAGGAACATTATAGCGGAGCGCAAGCCTTGAAGTAGACAAATACATGCATGTTTGACTGTTTGTGTTTCCTGAGACTTGGTTTCTTTTGTCTTCGTCCACAGTCTTACTGGGAAACATAATGCTGCGTTCACACCAAACGCGGCGCGAATTATTTGCGCGAGTAGATTACATACAAAGTCTATGCACAGACGCGATGAGACTGGCGACTCGCGGCGCGATTGACGCGAATTCACGTCAAACGCCAAATCGCCCCAAACGCGTGAGTTGAAATGTTTCTGCTTTGCCGAAATATTCGCGTTATGTCCCAGCGCGATAGCCTATCAGCGTTGAGATGCTCCTCCTGTCATCGCTGACGTTCTGCCGTTCTGCCGTTGTTGAATCAGGAAATAAATACTGTAGCCGTCTGTGTTCACCCAGAGCTCTACGATACCTCATATCAATAGAGACCGGACCAAACTGTGTATAAATGTGTGTGTGTGTGTGTGTAAACCATATGGTACAAACAATGATTAGACACTGCCGTATTTACGTCTAGATGACGTTATTCTGAGTGTTGGTGGAGCTGCTACAATGTTAGCTTAGCCTAGCACCGATCCATCCGAGCGCCATTGAGAAGACGAGTACAAATCGGCATCATTACGTAGTTATTTCAGAGTCCCTTTTTGTCGGTTTATTGCCGTTAAATCACAGCCAAATCAGTTTATTTTGTGTTCATACAGCTGTAGTAAACAGCGACGTGTGGCTTGCTAGACACAGTGAATACAGCTCGATACTATGTTATGAACCCAGACATGACGGTGTTTAGTATCTCGTGATATCTGTGACTTCCACAACACGTACTAAGCAGAAATAGAGGTTATTTTTCCATGGTTAATGGCGGACAGTTGAACGGCTTTCAGGGCGATAAGCCACGCCCCCTCTCCGGCGCGTCCAGCGCGATTCGCGCGAATGAACACAAATAGTCCCCGGCGAGACCGGCGGCACGAATGACGCGAATACGCGGCGCGTTGAACGCGGCATAAGGCTTCGAAAAGGTAGCTCTAAATGACATCCCTCCCTCGTCCAGATTTCCACTGATGGCAAACGCATAACAAAATAACCCACTACAAAAGCTAAACTACCAGAATAGAGGTTTCACACATGCTTAGACTTATTAGAGTATAATAGACTAATTCACCAGTCATTATTTGGTTGGTAGGGATACCACCAAGACCCCCTAGAAAGAGCGCCGGGCTTTGAAGCAAATTTTACATAGTTGCCAAACGGTGGAATTACAACTTTCGGGTTCTTCATGTGAAGCCATGAGGCCAGACAGCAACCTCTGGTTCTGAAGAGTGAAGCCAATGCGGAAGTGCCTTAAACTTGCATTCTCTCGACTGATCATCAGGGGGCGACTCTTCTGGTTGCAAAAAGAAGTCCATTTGTATGGAAGTCTATGAGAAAATGACTCTACTTTTCACTTGATTTATTAGTGAACTCAGTAAACATTGTAGTTGATGGTCTCAATCTCTAGTTTCAAGTCTTTTTCAATACAGCATAGTGTTCATTTAGTAAATTATGGTCCCATCTTGAGTAAAATAGACAATAAAGCAGAGTATAGCCCTACCTTGTGACTGGTCACTAGCCTACCACAGCCGTCGCTACGTCACTCCTCTGCCGTCCAAATATGCTCACTTCTGTTCATCATTGCAAAAAAGCCAAACTCGAAACGATGACTGCGTCCACTTCTTATGTACAGTCTATGCATGATGCCCAAAAAGTTTTCCCCCCCATGACTTTAGATTTTGAAAGAGACGTCTATATTTAAATCATAAGCTCCTAAAAGTCATAATATGCTGTCGTAGGTGAATCGAGAGTTATTTTCCTTTACTCCGTTGATGAGCCCATGATCAAGGCTGGACCGAGTGCTGGGAGGCGGGGTTTATGAAAATGTGAGTGCGCTTGCTCTATGGGCCCCATGGATGCAGAATAAGAATCAACAGGGCCCCGCATCCAACGTTGAGTTCTCTTTAGTACCACGTGCAGCACAGTCCCATGCCAAGCTGAACATCCTGTACTGAATAGTGAGACAACACCCCTAAAGTATTGTAGATTCCGTGTCACGTTATTTTATACCCTTCTTTCTAGATTTCATCCTAACATGTTTTGTGTCTGTGCGGTCTTTATCTACTTGAATTACAAGTCAAGAGTGAGTAAATGTGGCGGTCATGGTGGTGAATAAGCGTGAACAGGACAGGAAACCAGCACTTACTGTTCACCCTTGTATTAACCATAACCATCATCTTTCCCAAACCTTAACCGAGTGTTTTAGTTGCCCAACCTTAACCATACTGTAGTTTCTATGCATTGGAGTTGCATTGGCAGTGAGCCTAAGCCAGGGGGTTTAGCAGAATTGTCCATTATCTGCGTTCTTGTTTGGTGATAAGTTTGGACAAAGTTAAAGCGGTCGCTGAGCCCCGGCACCAAATAACACTATTGTTGAACGTAAAAAACACATGAGGGAAAGTTTAAAAAAAGTCCGTGAAGAAAATGGGGGGGGGGGGGGGGGGGTTAGGGGATTTTCAAGCTGTGGAAAGTTGACCTTTTTGGAGATAGCAGGTTTCTGCGGGGCACAGTCGATTGGCAGGTAACTAACAAAGCCAGAAGGCTGAGAGGAGCCTGGCTCGGATCACACCGGCCCAGCCTGCGCCAGCCAGTGTTGAGTAATGCTGTTAGTAAATACCAGGCCAATTAGTGCTAACGAGGGCCTAATTGGAACCAGATGAACATTTATTGAATTTGTCAGAGAAAGGTAGAGTGGAGATAGCTAATGAAGAGCAGCCGCAGCGTCGGGCCAGGCAGCCAGGCTCTGGGGGAATGCATAATTCACCTGGCAGTGCCACCATGTTTTCCCATGTTTGTGGTTTTATACTAATTTAATGCTGCAGAGACATTTGAACCGAAAGCAGTAAGTCAAAAGGAGAAGAAGTCCATTTTATTTGCCAGTCAATATAATAATTCCTCATTTGAAAACAAGTTGGAAAATTCTCAGGAACGAGCAGTCGACGTGTGCCTCATATTCAAATTCCATCCAAATAGTTTCTGATGTCATGAAGTTCCCTCAGAATAATTATATGTTTGCTTGCTTCACACAGAGAGACAATCATGTTCAGCTGTTGTTGGTTACAATATGTAACGTGGGAAATTCAAGCAGTGCCATAACCACACACAGTCTGTAAGGAAGATACCATTTCTAATAATCTTACAAGAAATTTATGAGTTTTAAGTTTATCTTTTCTAAGTACACCCACTCAAGCACTGTACTTATGTACAATTTTGAGGTACTTGTACTTTACCTGAGTATTTCAGAGCTATTTTACGTTAATACACTACATTTCAGGGGGAATATATTATACTTTTTTGCCACATTTATCTTACAGATATACAGTTACTTTACAGAATATGATTTCAACATATGATTGTAAAATGTAATGCTGTGCTATATTAAACTATCCAACAGTATGTAAAATGGACCTCCACCAGTTGAAACATTAAAATGATTCTCACATGTTATCAGTGATAATATCCCCAGTGAGTACTTTTACTTTTGATACTTCACTAAAACATTTGTTGGACATGTTGCTCATACTTTTAATTAAAAGTAGAATTGCTCCTCTCTTGATGTGCACTCCTAGGTAAGACAATTCCAAGTATGTATGTATGTAAGAATTTTAAAGCGTCAATTTCTTGACATTTTACAGCTCCACTAAAGAGTATCGGATCCATTCACTACAGAAAAAACATTTATTTTAGAGATTCTTAAAAGAAGAGGGAAAGACTTTGGTCGTGAGCATCTACTTCTGGTAAGAGATTGGACACCAAATCAGGACACAATGAAGAAAAAGACCAGTCCGCCACTGAACATGACCCAGAGGAGCCTGTGTTGATTTTAATTGGTTCACATTCTGAAATGAGGTCGACCTCTGCCCAGATTCACAGCCCCCCTTTTTTATTTTTTTATATCGCTCCATTCTTTTCTTCCTCCTCCCTCCATCATGTCATTCATTCCTCCTTTTACCCACAGTTTCCCCACAGCCCCCCCACTCCCCAACCCCCCACCCTCTCGTTTTACAGTCGCTGCTCATCCTGCTAACTGATGGTTCAGTGCAGCGGCGCCCTCGGGCTCCGATCTCTGTCCCTTTGATTTCCATCCACAGACAAGAAAAAGCAGGGCACACATCTAGTGTATACCGTACACACACACACACACACACACACACACACACACACACACACACACACACCAATGTACTATATGTACATATACTGGAGACCAACACAATCTATGCAAACGCCTGCACAGTGGATGCTCAGCCATGCGGACAATCACTGGTCCACTGACATTCCCTCACAAACATTGAGTGTGTGTGTGTGTGTGTGTGTGTGTGTGTGTGTGTGTGTGTGTGTGTGTGTGTGTGTGTGTACGGAGCTTCTGTTGGACGAAAGCCTCAAACTTCAAAAAGGTAAATTCTCCAGGAATAAATGAAAACAGTCCAACAGCCATGTGTTTTTGTGATTACAGGCCTACAGTGAACGCATCCTCGGCACATAAACGAACACATGCACACTTTGGTTTTATCATGCTTGCAGCAGTACAGCCTGGATGCATGACCGTTAGTCAGATCTTCCAGCCCTCTCTGTGTGATTACGCCAGTCCACCATTAGAATTAAAAGTGATCTTTGATCATCAGTCTGCAGAACCCGTGTCTGAGGAGACAAATCATCTTCCTAAGTGGGAAAAATAGCTGTTTAGATAAATATACTGTATATTTGGAGTTATTGAACTCGTACACATAGAAAGGTTCTCTGAGAAATGTTCCCGATTGTTCTCAAGGAAACGTACATTTGTAATATGCATGTTATATTGTAAGGTAACATGCATTTTGCTGAGTTTATCCATCATTTTATTGTATTTTCTATTAATCTTTAAACCTTAAAAACTATTGATCCTCCCTTATGGGGGCTTATGTAACAGACCTCATCATGGTTACGTTGTAATATGCGGCCTGCCATATTGTGCTCAGCCGTCTTCCTGTCAGAGGGACTGAGAAGGGATTTGTCAGCGTTACGTTCAGCAGCAATGGAGAACGGTTTCCTCAGAACAATTGTTGGATCCTTTGATGTTCCCAGTGATCATCATTGTGTCTTGACCTACATGCTGAGTGAAGGGTTCCGAAGCTTTTTGACACCGGACTTTCCTCTGTTACGTCGCCATCCCTTGGACAACTTGTATATTGCAAATTCAAGTGAAGTGACAACCTATAGTTGCTTTGATTATAGAAACGTGCATCTCCCTGTCATTACAGTCATGGTAGTGTGTGTGTGTTAGGCTTAAGAAGGCTGTATAAACTCAGGCCAGCACACACAAACATCATGAGGTCTTTACAGTGCTGCTCTGTTTGTCAGCTGGGCTTCATTCACAAAACGTGGCTCTGCCGGCAGCATTTCCTCTGCTTTCTATTTGGGGAAAAAACAACGAAAACAAAAGGACCGCTAACTTTGTTCTGACGGTCTGTGTTTGTTTTTTCAGACCTGTCTTCTCTCTCTCTCTCTCTCTCTCTCTCTCTCTCTCTCTCTCTCTCTCTCCCCCCCCCCATACGGCACAAAATGAATCCAAGCGGAGAGCCAGAAATTCGGGGATAGATTGGGTTACACTACTTCCAGGAGACAAAAGTGGTCTATATGGGAGGGTCGGCCATGACAGTTGGCAGTTGGTTCGGTTTGGGGCGAACCTGATACCATAATTTAGATCTGCCATAAACACACAGAAATGAGACGCAGGCCTACTCTCCCTCTGAAACACAACCATGGGAACACTGGACATCTTGGCTGCAAAAGCTTTGCCCCGACCGTAACACGAAATCCATGCTTTTATGATTAGATGTTCATCACTGCTTACGTACACAAACTGATGGAAAGTATTTGCGCGGCCTTGCCCACGCTGCCTGCATGTGTGCGGAGCAGCCCGGGAACAGGTATTAGGTTCTGCTCAGGAGACGGTCTGGTAATGACTCCGTGTTTAGACATTCAGATTGCGCCGACTCCCTCTGGTCTCCTTGTTGTCTCTGAGGCCTGGCGTGCACGTTGAAATGAAGATGAACCGATTGTCATAATCACTGTTTTCAACCGCTCGGGTGCGCGGCGGAGAATGCATGCGCTTCTCGTTCATTACCGAGTGTGTATGCACATGTTGACGTCTCCTGATTAGCTCTGGCACCGCGGACCGAGCGAGAGGAGGGTTGGGGAAGATTAGCTCAGCGGGGATGGTTTCCTGTCTGATCTACAGAAATCCAGCCTTTCCAGTTCATCGGCCAACAGTCGGCAAACACATGCAGCGCCCGAAAGATGTTTGATACTGCGGATGCAACTTCTCTGCCAGTTCTGTAAAGGAGAAAATAAACATCGAACAAAAAGTTCGGAAATTAGTGTTTGGTCGATTATTTCTCTGTTGTAACAATGCTTCTTGGCAATACATTTTATACCGTTGGAAAGCCTGTTTATTTACCTTTCAAACGGTGCCCCATTTGTAAGGAACATGAATTTCTGGGATGAGCAGCACAGCTGAGTATGTGGGTTGCGCCCATGATAAATTTGCCAAATCTTCTCTGCCGGTGCCAAACAGCTTCTTCTGCTATTGCTATTGTCAGGCCCGTTTGCGCTGGTGTCAGCAACACCTGCACTGGAACCTGAACATGTGGAGGAACGTTATGTTCAGCGATGAGTCCAGATTCTGTCTAAGGAAGTTGGATCGTAGGGTCAAAGTGTGGAGAAGACGGGGAGAACGCTATGCTGATTGCTGCACCGATAGAGTAACACCTTTTGGTGGAGGCACTGTGAAAAACGAGGCTCGTCTTCATTGGAGGCAATCTCAATGCAGAGATATCGAGATGAGATTCTGCAACCAGTGGCAATCTCATTTCTCCAGTCTGGGACCAAACTCCATCCTCCAAGATCCGTCAATGCTCGCCCCGACAGAGCGGTTCATCAGAGACTACCTTCAGAATTTTGGAGTAGAGGATGGAATGGCCTGCCAACAGTCCTGACCTCAACCCAATTGAACACTTGTGGGATCAGCTTGGGCGTACTGTGCAGCAGTGTGTGAGCAGGCTGGTGACCAGCATGAGGAGGAGGAGCCAGGCTGGTGTGGCTGTGTATGGTTCTTCCACACACTACTGAGGCTCCTGTTTGTTAAATGAATAAATTGTAAAATTGCCAATATGTCTTGTTTCTTCCTTGTTACTGATAGACTTCAATCATCCAATCCACCAAACACCAAACAAGAGTCGGAAGCAAATAAGCTGTTTGGCATTGGCAGAGATTTGGCAAATTATTCATGGGCGCAACCTACATACTCAGCTGTGTTGCTCATCCCACAAATGCATGTTCCTTACAAATGGGGCACCGTTTGAAAGGTAAATAAACAAGCTTTCCAACGGTATAACATTTATTGCCAAGAAGCATTGTTACAACAGAGAAATAATCTATCAAACACTAATTTACGAACTTTTTGTTAGATGTTTATGTGCTGCTGTCGAACAGCCAACACCGGCTGAAGCCAGTGCCGAGGTGTGTTCAGAACTACCGCCGCTCACAGCCACTAGATGCTATCGCTCCAACAAAACACTAACATTACTAGCACTGCTGTTGGGGCTTGAAGAAAGGTTTCCTGCTTGCATCTTGGGAGTGTCTGAGTTAGCGTGTATACGTTCTTTTGAGTGTCCAGAGATCTGCATTACTGATACATCATCGCTTTAATGATTAATTGATTATCAAAACTAATCCGCTATAAGTTGCACCACACACATTTGGATGCACACACACATATTGTCCCCCTCCTTCTGTGTTGATCTCGGCTCTCCCGTTACCTTCTACCCCCCCCCCCCCCCCCCTCTCCTCTTTGAGTGCGCTCTGCTTTTATCTTAGTGTTGATCCCTCATCCCCTCAGTCCCTGGATGAGGTCATTTCCTGTCTGGCTGACTCCCAGCGCTCACGCCTCTGAATGAAGGACAGGTGGAGGCGGGCAACGCCATAAAAGAGTGTTGGCTGTCAGATCTGCATCCAGAAAAGGCTGTTTGCTGGCTCCCATTTTGGATTTTTCTGCCGGTCGCCTTCGTCGTGGCAAAATAGAGAGGGGGTAGAGAGAGGGGTAGCATGTGTGCAGGCATAGGACGGTTCATGCATTACACACATACAGATATATGCATAGACACACAATACGCCTGGAAGTCAACCAGAAAACACTTTATTCTATAAACGTGGACATTAACGCAGGCTGCACTGACCCCTCGGTGTTGCATTGACAAGGTATCCTCTTTGGCAGCCATCATCAGCAGCAGCAGCAGCAGCAGCTGTGTTTGAGCCCCAGGAGCTCCCTCTCTCCTCCCTCCCTCTCTGGGAGTATCACGCTGCACCATCAACCCGAGCTCCGGGGCTACGGGCCATCTGTCACAGCCTGCGCTCACTTCCGGGGGTCAGGTGTCTCAGACAGCCCAGGTCAGGAGGAAAAGTGGTGCTGGAACATCTGATTCTGATCCAGTGAGCGCAGACCCGGAGTCAGCTCCAGCCTTTTAAAATCACCCATCCAGTAAAATTGGACGTGTCCAGCTTGGGTTCCACCTGGCAGAGAGTGATCTTTGTGTATCTAGTGTAACGCACTCTGTGTGATATAAAATAGTCTTTGTAGAGATGAATGGGCCCCCTTGTTGATTAACCCCAGAAGGCCTTTCAGTCAAGCAGCAGGGATAAATGACCCAGGCTGCCCTGAATCAGATACTGTATTTATGACTTCCTGCTCTCCACAAAATACATGACATCAGATGTGGTTTAAACTGAAATACTGTTAACCCCATACACACACCATGGTAGCTGTGACCTTTTGGTCAATAATAGAAAACTGTGGTTTCCACTGCACCGAAAAAAAGGCCAAAGCAAAGCCTCATCATATTTTATATGATTCTCCATTTTACAGATTGTGTGTTTAAACTCAGCTTCTGAGAACCAGCTGATTTGTGATCGCAGCACAGAGTTTTAAAAGCTGTGAAGTACACATGGCACTGATTCAAAGTCTGACTCAAATCTTTTCTGATCAGATATGGTCCGATTTTATTTATTTATTTAACCGTTATTTAATAAAAACAATAAATCACATTTCTACAATCTGTATATAGCAGTTTGTGTAAAATAGAACACTGCAAGTCTCTAGAGCTCCTGAATTGCTGTTCATCTCAGATTTCTTTGTCAGTTTCCACAAGCTGGAGACACGACCAAGCCAAACGCTTTGTAGGCGGGATACAGAACGGGGATGGCACGACTTGCTGTGACTCATCCAGAAACACAAGAACACAAACATGGATACAAAAATAGCGGATTGTGGATGAGACTGACTCAGTTGCACAGGCTTCTATAGGTCCACTCAATGAAATATTGTCACAGCTCTGCCACTGCTATCCTGTCACTCTATCTCTCACTCACCTAATCAGCTCATTCAGTGCACCTGCTAGTCACACCCACCTCATCAGCTCATCACGCTCACCTGCTGACTCTGCTGCACTCACTATTTAGACCCCAGTCTCACGCTCACTCACTGCCAGATCGTTCTACGCGTTCACGCCAGACCTTCCAGCGTTTACCCTCCGACCCTATTCAGTGTGTCTGTCGTACTGCTTCTGGGTCCTTACCACACCCGTTACAAATATAGACTCTTACATCAACATATTCCTTTGATTGTCACGTTTAAGTGCTCCTGGTACATGAAGCCACAACTATCGACTGAAATGACATCAGTCTCAACTGATTTGTCAGAGCTAAATAATCCTCCAGACATAAGAAAGCCGATTATGAACGCAGTGTTGCAAAACTGTTTTATTTTGCTATCTCGAACAAAAAGGTACCACATGGTCACTGGGGTCAGGAAATGTAAAACAATAACCAGCGCTCGTCATTTTGGCTGGGACGGTTCCACAGTTTGCTCGCACGATCCCATGCCACAACAGCATGTGAGATGGACGAATGGGAGAAAAGGCATTGTGTACGGAGGAAACTGCAGAAGAAGAGTTCCAGGTGTAATTGTGTCTCACATATGATTAGAGGTGTTTTCAGCCGTGGACCTGGTCCCTAACCTCAGTTTGCTGTAACTTCAGATTCAAAGCAGCAACGTTCTGGTTTCCACAGGGCATGTAGCAGCAAAATAAAGGATTTTTGCAGAGCGGCGAACACTGACAAGTATTCTGACAACTTTCTGTGAGTTCTGCTCCAAAACAGGATTTGCTTGTTGTTTAATATCTGCTGCTTCTTCCCAAACAACATTTTTCGTGTGGTTTTTACAGAACCGCGTGTCAGCCAGGATGATTTGCCGACGGGCCTTGGGTTGATGTAAATGAACTGGGCTTTCGATCCTGTGTTATAAAATGGGAGCTGGCTCGGAGGAGAGGTTGATAATCCACTTCCAGCTCAGGCCTCGCTCTGCAGCCACGGTTCTGCACCAGAAAGTCTGGAGTCGGTGTGTTTCTGTGCGCTGTTAAAGAGATGCAGATCCTGTTTTGCTCCATGCCTCTTGCTCTCTTTGCATCATTAAAGCAAAACAATGGCGCTCCAAGTAAATAGCCATGGAAACGCAGAGAGGGCGGAAGCAAGCCAGGGTTTTTTTTTTCAGCCTTGTGACCGACTCCTTCCCACTGAAACCGCCGCCGCAGGCTGCACGCAACACCCTCGCCTTGACCTCGTCTTGATGTTTAATCCTCGCTGTGCACGTTACGGTGTATGAATTATGCTGTGTTTCACAGCATCAAAGTCTTTTAAAGGGTTAGAAAATAAGCGTAACGTCTGGAAATGAAGCTAACACGTCACATAGTCAGGTATTTTTTGTCGTTTTTTAATTTTTATCCCGCATTTAAGTTGGCAGACAGGCTGGAAAAGGTATTGAAAACCCTCCTCCCATCCATCGATGCAGTTCCAATTCTAAAAAACCCTGGCACTGAGATAAAGACTCCCCACCAATCAGTGGCGGGCCATGCATTTTATATCTGGGCCTTCACTGCTGTCCTGCAGCTGAAACACAGCAACGGTTATTATTTGTTTCGTGTCAAAATGAAGCCAACACCTATAGATAGAGTGCGTCTCGTCTCTGCTTGCAGCTGGGACTGCTGCGCTAGGCGCCTGTGTGTGCTTTGGGGGGCGGAGGGGCTCACGGCAGCTCCCGCTGCTCGTTCACGACAGTGCAGAACGAACGTGCTTTAACGAGTCAAACACCAGAAAAGTCTCCAATAACACCAGAACAAGTCGCTAGATTTGTCACTAGTAGCTTTTGACAAAAAAAGTCTCCATGAGGGTTTAGAAAGTCGCCAGATTTAGCGAGAGAGTCGCCAAGTTGGCAACACTGGCACCGGCTAAATATGTCCCCAGAGCAACATTGGATGTAACAATGGTTCCTATCACATATAAAACCAAACAAAAATCCATATTCATAAAAACAAGTTGTACAAATAATAATATATAAACAAGCATATTAATGCTACTGCAGATGTAAAAACAAACGCATTTAACTTACCAGAGCTGCTGTTCACTATTTAAAGACAAAGTCCATCCTCCTTTCTTTGTTAACAAAGAGTTTAATCTCACGGTTGTTCAGTATATCCGTGTGTTTTAGTTCCAGTAAGAAGTCCTTCTCGATTCATGGACGCCAGTGAAGACAGTCGAGCCTCCCCAGTTGTATTTCCTGAATACGTTTTAATGCGTTTGAGGGCTGAAAATGTCTGCTCAGCAGAGGCAGCAGATATTGGGATTGTCACCGCCCAACATGTCACGCTAGCCCACTGACCAATCACGTACTTGTAGGCCAGCTAGCAGGCTCTGGCACGTCAAAGAATACGCCCAACATCTCAAACTAAAGATCTGATTGGTTGAAGACTATGACAATCAACAATACCGTCCCCATTGACTTAAACTGCACATGGATTCACTTGTGAGTCTGCAGGCCTCGAGCCTCTGTTCTTACCTAGAGACACAGAGGTGGAATCTGATTGGATAAAAGCTCTAAAACAAGCCGCACTGGAAGCAGAGCAACTGAGGAAGACAGTAGCTGTGCAATGAGAAAATAAGATAATGGGAAAAATATTTTTATAAATTATAATACATGTAGTGTATTTAAGAAAAATTATTAAATTATAAAATAGCTATAACTTTGTGATTCTGTTTAAGCCAGCAGAGAAGGCTTTGCAGGCCCTGACGGCCCACCACTGCCACCAATAGACCCTCCACTGCCACCTCCTTCACACCGCACCATCCTTCACTCACATACAGCTGCTGCCACCACATCTGGGAAGGATTTTGTGAAGGAAAAGTGAGACAAGGCAGATGAAGTCTGCGTTCAGATATCCTCCACCACCTGTAATGTCTTCTGTCTCCAGCAGTTGTGACACACGGAGATCTGTCAAAGTCTCTGAGTCTGCTCTTTTTACTTTTCTGACTTCCCAATAGAATTGAAAACTGCTTATTAGCTCTGATTTATTCTGTTGCCCTGTGGTTTGATCTAACTGAGCATCTTGGGAGGGATGACTTGCACATTGTTTAGTTTTGCGGCTGTGAATGTTTGTGAGGTTAAAGTATGTGATCTACAGATGGGAGTTTTGAATGAGGTTCCTGTAAGTCATGAAAGCATGTTTTCATATTGTTTTAATACGTTTATTTTTCCTTCTCCTTTCTGCTCAGATAAGATCGAATCAAGATACCGTCATAAACACAAAGAAAGGTTGATTTGTCAGAGATTTTTATTGGCTAAATTTGAAATATCTCGTATTACACTTTTCACCAAAAATATGGTTTAAGACACAGCGACAGTTTACCACGAATGATTGACTGTTCATTGCTGGCTCAGAAGTAACATTGAGCGTCATGTAGAGCCATGTTTCAGGCCCACAGGGGGTAAATGTTTGCTTTTTAATGCATCCTTTCTTGCATTGGGAAGTCCTATAATGATTTCTTCCCTAAAATGAAGTCACTTGTTGAGAATATTTACTAATGAAGTTTGATTAGTGATACTGTTCATTGTTATTATCTCCGCCAGGAGAGTATGTGTTTGGTTGTGAGCGTGCATGAGTGCGTGCGTGCATCTCTGTGTCTGTCTGTCCGACTGTCCACATCTTATCTCGCACACTAAGAGACCCATTAGCCTAATAGGTAGTGGCCGGTGGGGGGCCTTCATCAACAACTGCTTCAGTTTGGACTCTTGCTTCTGCTACGGATTGTGAATCATTCCTCTCTTGATTTTCTCGCATGTTCCAAATTGTGGAAAACCAGGAAGCGTTAAACAGCCAACATAAATCAAAACAATGAAATGCAGTTTAGCTGCAACGGAGCCAGTACAGACAGCTGCATAGATCAGAATGAGAGTGTGTCTGTTGCGTGAGACTTGCGGTAAACGCGTCTATGCTTGTGGTTTAGGCAGGGGGGCAATTGTGGTCCGTATTCATTGACACATTACTGCAGTGGTCGTTGCGGACACTCCTGAAGGAGATCTGCTCTCTACTGTGTGCGCCTTTCTGATTTAATTATATTTCAACTTACTTAATATTCTGCATTGCACAGTAAGGCCTCTTCATTACATCACTATATACTTTGGTCGGGCCCTCTCGACGCTCAGTAGAGACAGCCAGTCTTTACATTTTCTGCTTGATAAATTTTCCTCATGAATAAATCTCAAACTCTGAGCTTGTGCTTTCTCTGAACGTCGGCCCAACTGTTCCGTCCGTCATTATGAGCCTCGAAGTGTGAGGAGAGCTGAATATTCACTGGAAAAATAAAATGGAAATAAATACAGTTCCACCTCTTGTTAAAAGTTGCTCGATGTATTTAGTTTTTGTTAACGGTGTGAGA
This sequence comes from Anarhichas minor, assembly GCF_050575085.1. NCBI lineage: Eukaryota > Metazoa > Chordata > Actinopteri > Perciformes > Anarhichadidae > Anarhichas > Anarhichas minor. The sequence goes on along the minus strand of NW_027466542.1, from coordinate 815,059 downwards.
ACAGTAGCACGTGACCTCCTCTGCCTCATTAATCCATTTTAAGCGTGAAGTGTAATGTGATCTGTTGCAGAGACTTTGGCATCGACATGTGATTTTACTATGAACATTTGTAATGAAAACACAGTTCTATGGAATGAGTGTGTGTGTGGTCATTGTGGCTCACAGTCTCTGCGCCATAACTATCACTAATAACAGCAGTGTGACCTCTAACGTCTGCAGTAACCAGCTGTCTGAGTGATGTAATGCTGTTTCAAATCATCACACTCCATCTCATTGTTTTAAATATGGAAGAAACTGCTCTGTGCTGTATTTGCCCTTTTGTTAATGGTGAAAACACAAGTTTTTCATCCGTCTCAATAGTTTCCATTAAAATGTAACTATTGGTTGGCTCACTCTCGCTTGTATGAAGTGGCCCAAAAAAATGACCATTGCAGGTTTAAGGTGTTGAGACTGAACCCAAAGTGAACTTCTGTGTTACTTTATGTGTGCAGATTTCACCTTTTGAGTATAAAATCTGTGTTTATTCACCCCAAAACGTTCCTCAGTCAGCATCTTCCCTCTGCTCGCTTTACCCAGAGTGAACCCGTGTCTTGTGCAGTGGCTTTTTAAGAAGTTACTCCAAGTCTAAAATGTACATTGCCTAGTCCGAAAACACCTTTAGACCTTCATCGGATACCGGATGTTTTTAAACTGAAACATTGTTATTGAGGTGAGAATAGTGACCAGCAGTGAGCCGGATTTTCCTTCTTAGATAAAGTTGCCAGTTACTGTCAGCAAACACAAGATTTGGCTTTGGTGTACAGACACAATGACACCAGCACACAACTTCCCATGAACCACAAATTGTCATTTTTACATTTCTTTTCATGCACGGATTAAACAAACAAGACAGAGTGTGTTTGGACAGAGCAAAGCTATAGCTGTCTTTATGCTAAGCTAGGCTAAACACATCCTGACTCCAGCTTTGTGCTAAACCCACAGACATGAGATTGGTGTCGATCGTCACATCTCACTCTCGTTAAAAGAAGCAACTAAAGGTGACGCGCAGGTAAAAATGCTGAACCGGTGTATAAATTGAAAATACATCACTTGATGTGATTATAATACACTGTGCTGCAGCGTCCACCCAGAGTGCAGGATTTATCTGGATTGACTACAGTCCGTCTCCCTTCTGTCTGTTCAACATTTTTTAATTAGCTCCCGGGGATATTTTTAGTGGCTCTCTTGATGAGTTAATTAGGTTTACAAATTCAAATTTTGAACCACCATGTCTAGCGTGGACCGTGGCAGCACAATAAACACAATCAGACGTTCCCCCTGCAGAATTGCATTCGGGGGTTTGGCACTGCCAGAGAGCAGGGCTGGAAAATGTCGAGCTAGCTGGCATCAAGGAGCTCCTGTTACCGGTAAAGGGGGAAAACTCCCAGCGCTCTGCCAATCCGAAGCGTGCACACACACACACACACACACACACACACACACACAGTCAGATGCAAGCTCCCAATTACACTCCTATTCCTGTAGAGATGCTTTTTTAAACCTCTCTCGACATAAAGATGAAGCCGAGGGTAGGGGTTACTAAACTGCCATGGCAACAAAACAGCCTTCAAATGGTGCATGCAAAGGCAGAGCAATGGCGAAAGCGACAGTGGAAAAATATCTGCCGTGGATCCTCCCTTGTTGTCCCCCTCTATTGAAGGTCTTTAAGCTTTTCTGGCTCTAATAACAAGGGTCCGGGTTTGTTCCCGAATAATAAAAAGACTCAGTGGGGTAGAAGTTTGACCATCGCGAGCCTGGAAAAATGTTCTAATGCTTCTCCCCCCCCCCCCCCCTCCCCCCGTCTCTCGTATTGGATTATGCGCTGATGCTGGAAAAGTTCTGCAGAATTAGGATGATTTAATTTCGCGGGCACGTTGTGTTGTAATAAATTCAGTCTTTCCTCGCAGTGCTTGACCTCTGGATGAGCCGCTGCGGTCGGCGCCTCTCCTCCAACTCTCGCCGTCTGCAGATTGGTCCACATTTTTCAGTGTAGGTGATGCACTCGTGTCTTACTCACTCGGCCAAAAAACTATCACTCGTGTGTGTGTGTGTGTGTCCACTTCAATCATGTATCACCTCTTACAACATGTATCCCAAAGGAGATGACAACCCAGAGATCTTTTGGACGAATTATTGTGGTTTTGTGTTTTCCAATTCTGTCAAATTGAGATTGTTAAAAAGTGTTGTCATCAGCAATTCATTTGTGGGTCAGTCTCTCCTCATGATTATTGGTTATTGACAAATCGCTCTGGCTCATGTGTTCAGAAGTCAGCCAGTGTTGCTCCTTCACGGGACTCCGAGGACTCTTCCAGTGTGTCTGGAGGTTAGCCGTGGACCTCTGGATGTGGGCAAAAGTATGAGGACGTCCGAACGTTACAGCGCACAGTTGTGGGTTCCAGTTTGTCCGGTTCATCCCCAAAGCTGCTGGATGGGGTTGAGCTCTCAGAATTTTCCACATTGAAATTCACATGAGGTTGCAGACAAAGGAGGAACTCTTCCAGTTTAAACATTTTCAAATCTTGTCTGTGTTTGATGCAGGGTCAGCAGGGTGCTCTGAGGGTGCACCGAGGGACAACTATATGCAACTAGAAAGTAAAAATGAATCCTGTTACTATCTGTGAGTAAAAAAACAAAACAATCCAACGACAACAGTCTGGGTTTAATCAATTAGTCGACTAGTTGTTGTGAACAATTATCATGATTGAGTTTTATCAAACTGAAATGTTTTCTATCGTTGTAAAGTGGGTTTCTGTGAATTTCTGTCAGACATTTCTCACTTCTTTCGGACATTTTATCGATAAATTAATGGAGGAAAAATAATTTGAAAGATTCAAGTTTAAAATGATGATTAACTAAATAGAACAAAACCTTTCTTCAACACAAATGAATGATTTTGTTTAAAGTTTCTAGCCTTTGCTTTTCTGACCACTTCTCTTCTCGTTACACACTTATAATATGTATACATAGAATATGTCCTAAATTATTGAAGAGTAGATCGTCGACACTAGATCCACTTTTTAAAATGAGCAAATTACAGTATATATCACTTTATTATACCATCAATTGATCTTTCTTTTTTTTCTATTAATGCAACAGCAGTCCTGAAAAAAGTGGGTTTAAATGCACTTTCTGAATATGTGAAGGGCGGTGTGCTGAAGCTGAAACAGGATGTTGAATTAAAAAATAATAATAAATTCACTCGGTGCTGATGTCACACCCAAATCCAGAGGTAATCCCTCACTTTCTACTGTGTGAAGGCTTCAGTGTTGCAGTTGTTATTAGACAGAAATCCACACGTTCGCACTGTTGTTCCCATACAAGCCATATATTTATTTGTTCAGTATTTTAAAAGGCTTAAATTGCTTGAATCCATAAAATGATGGGACTAAATTAAATTGAAAAGAAAACGAAGGCTATCGTTGCCTTATTGACGGATGTGGGCCCTACGAGAAACGGATGTGTGGTAACTTTATGCAGAACTGCAGTCATCATTTTGTGGACTTATATCAGTGTTACACAAAAGGAGGTTTTAAAAGAAGCACTGAGAAAATCTTGTTGAACATAACAGACGGGGAGAAACGTCCACGAAGCACACAATAACCAGAGTTACGCGTGTTTGCGCAGTATCTTCTTTTGTATCTTCTCTCAAACTATTTCACAATCAAACTGTGTATATATACTTTGCCCTCTATCTGAATGCAGCTCTGGTGTGCATGCATGTGCAGAAAGTGAATACAACATGTGTTACCGCATTCATACGCTCGTGTGTGTGTGTGTGTGTGTGTGTGTGTGTGTGTAGCTGTAATCTGCCGTCAGTCAGTCTCGTACTGTGTGCCAGCTCCTTTGGACGCTCCTGCATGTGTGTGATCAGCAATGTCTCACCACTCCAGCATTCCTCAGTGACAGCCGCAGGGCAACGGCTTCTGTAAATAGCCTCTGGTTCTGCAGAGATGCTGGGACTCTCTGAGCTCAGGTAGAGCGTAAGCGCCTCCCTCTGGTCAGACACGAGGTGTTCACAAACGAGGATCATACCTGGGAGTTTAGAGCTGGCTTTTTTTTAACATTAAAGTGGCTTTTTTTATCTGCGTGGATGAGGTTGAAAATTCTTATTTTGTCAGGGAGATTTTAAAGTGAGGGAACTGACCTGGAGGGTTCAGTGCCTCTTCTTCGGTTTCCTTTAGCTCATTTGCTAGGAAGTTTAGTTTTGGTCTTTTGCAGGCAAGACAAGAAGTCTAGACGTTTAGGTTAAAACATGCCAGAAATTTGTTAGAAAGTGAAAGTTTTTTAGACATCTTGGTTACATAAAAGCATTGTGTCACCATCATTTTAAAGACTTATATCAGTGTGCAGGTAGAATCATCCTCATAATGAAATACAGTCATTCAAAAGCAGTGGAAACATACAATGGTTGTAGCATAACTGAGTCATGGAATAAAGGGAAGACATCGCCGTCCCATAATTCCTTGCTCCAGCTCCCATCTTTCCTCGATCATATGACATTTTCCATCAAGGTCACAGGATGGTGGTGAAAGGGAATTAGGGCATTTTTTGGGGGGACCTTTTGGATTCTTCCACCCCGGCAGTCTCCTTGTTCTCCCACTAACCTTATATTACTGCTGCCTCCAGCAGCTGTAAGCCACACTCAGCCCTCTGAGGCTTCTCTTCAGGGAAACTGTTCACCAGTAGTCCTCTATAGGCCTCGATCGCATATAATTAGACCATATACAGCTCACCTTTCTGTTTTTTCTGTAGATGTGAGGTTTTATTGGCTGTGATATTTACATCCATTGCTATTTTGTGGTAGGAGATCTTTAACAAAACTCCACTGGTACTTCTCATTTTTTAACAGCTTGCAACACCATGTTTAGTCATATCATCAATAGCAGTACAACTTTCTAGCAAGCTCTCCTGTCACCGGTGGAGAACATACTACTGATGCCTCAGGTCAAAGCCACCAAACGACAGTGTAAAAACACGCAAAAGTGACAGTCAAAGATTTTTTGTCAGTGCCTTTCAAAACCACCACAAAAAGAGTTTTGATCTGTCACTTCTCTGTGTTTAAGGTTTGGTAAAATCAAATGTAGGCAACTAAAAATGTCTTGGTTAAGATCAGGGATGGTGGTCGTGGTTAAAAGAAACCAACGTTGTCTTTTGGTAGGAGACGGGTAGGAAACAGCTGTGTGCAGTTCCCTACGAGGTTTTGTGGCGGGATAACGCCAACACTTCATCTTCCTTTACTTTTGGGAGAGGTTTTCAAGCGTATGAACAAATGCACAACGCTGTCATTTTTGTGATGATGACAGCCTCTTTAGATCTCATGTCAACCATTAAACAAAGGTCACAAGGAAGAAAAACACACTCTGATCAAGTCTCCCACGCATTTACAAGTCTGAATGATCATAGACTTCTACAGCAGCTCATCACTTTTATCAACAAACACACACACACACACACACCCCAGCCTCAGATTCTTGGCATGAATTCCTCATAGTTAAAAAAAGAAACATCCCCTCTCCCCCTTCCCACCTCCCACAATCCCCTCCTGCCTGTCTGTGTGCCATCCCTGAACCCTCCTGTAACAGATCCAAACTGAGAGGAGCTCTGTTTGTGTTCCTGCCTGTTGATGTGTGACAGCAGGAGAGAGCAGATCATCTGAGTTCCCGTATCATCCGGATAGTTCGTTTCTTCAGCCAGACGCTGCTGTTTCTCTTCAGCCCTGTCTTTTCACATATTACGCGGTACTGAATGGGGGGCTGCGATGACCCCTACGGCGGAGCCACCAGTCGCCATGTCTAACTCTGGTTTCCCCGGTTGCCGCACTATCTCGCAGCACCTGAACGACCTGAAGAAGGAGAACTTCAGCCTGAAGCTCCGGATCTACTTCCTGGAGGAGAAGATCCAGCAGAAGTTTGAGGAAAGCAGCGATGGCGTGCACAAGAGGGTGAGTGAGAACACGAATGATGCATGCAGGGAATTATCAACATCAACTGTGTCTGCATGCTGTGGATGCTTTCCCTGCAGGTATCGGCTCTGCGGTGCAGCCTGGTTGTTTTCAGAGCTGCAGGTTTGTGTTTGACAGTTATTAGCACTGACAGCGGGTCTCCGGCTGCTCTGCAACAGCTCATACGCACTGTCAGTCACACATTTCTGCCTGTGAGGCTGTTTTCAGAGAGACTACAGTTTGTCCCAGTGCTGTCAGGGGTAAACCAGCAGGTACTTAAGGGCCTCTCACCCACTACGGGGCACCCAAATGAACCGAAAATGTGAACTCTCTTTAAGTTTGTCCACTGAGCTCGAAAGTAGTCCTTTTATTCATCAACCTTTGACAATTAATCCCTTTTTAAAATGAGCCTCCCACAAATAAGCACTGCAAAATCAAATTGCTGCATCAAAAGGATTGACATGTACTGCAAATACGTGACAACCTATGTTTGTTTAATGGAAGCTTAGTACCGCTAGAGAACAAGTTGGGGGTGAGCCACAGTTAATACATTGCATTTGACCTGTTCTCCTTCGTGGACTGTGAGCGTCAACTTATTAGAACATGTCTTCTCACTTTACAGCTGACTCGGTCAAGGTCCGACTACACTTTTTAAGGGCTTTTAATGTGAACGCTCCTCTGTATATGTACAAATGTGATTCGTTGCCAGTATGATCTCGTTCTGGGCGGCCCTTGACCCAGAGGAGCCCGTTTGCCGCAAACAGGGCTCAACAGTGTTTTCTTGCAGAAGGACAACTCCGTGATGCCTGAATGAAAAGCAGTTGCATCCTTCTCGTGTTTTTACTCCCCCCACAGTGACTGTCTGACCTGTTTTCTGTCGACTATAGACCCATATGACCTACATTATTAGAGCCTGAGAACCCTGAGGCCCGCTGTTTGCATGCATGCACACTGTGCATGCACTGCGCTAGTTTAATTCCTCTTGCATCTATACGGCGGAAGCAGCAACACTTGCGTTGTGAGTCAGTGTGTCAGTCATCGGACTTGCTGCACACGGACATGAAGTTCACTACACTGACATGTATAACTCCAGATTGATGTACAGGAAAAGCAAATCGCCAGTGCGGGCAGATACCTGCACGAGAGCAAACTACCAGTTCAGTCCAGTTTGTTGCTGCGTTCAGAGCCAAGAGTTAAAAGCGGAGGCGTTGCTGGGTGGAGGACCGTGGGGGGGGAATAGTGGATGTTACACTGGGGTTAGGGGCTCCAGTGGAGACAGATACAGCAGGTGCTCATATCCCTGCCGCTGTTTATAGTCGTACAGAGCTCCCTGAAATACAAGTCAACACGTGCAACTTGGGAAGCCCATTCAGTGTGTCTCTCTGCAGCACTGAGCAGAACTCCATGTGAAGAAAAACAATTAAGAATTATGAATTAGATAACACTGGAGATATGGTCGCTTTCATGTTTTTGCATGAGAGGAAAACAATGGTTTGCTATATTGGAACATTGTTCTCCTCTGACAATGTAGCATCAGTGTTGTAGCCTATAAAAGCTATGAACTGTTGACTGGAGCTATGTTAAGGTGCACTGACGTACACTTTAACATAGCAGCCAATCAAAAAGAAGTATTCTCTGTGGCCTTGGAATCAATATGATATCAATACTGTGATTTTAAGCCAGCCATAACCTTGAATTATTGAGATATCTAGCCACTCTCCAGCATCATAAAGACTACATTTGTGGTACATTTCTTTCTATATCAAACTACAGCTGACTATTGAACATTGCCACTGATCACTGACGTTGTTTTCACTGCATACTGGCTCTGTAATCCTGGTTTTAAGTGCAACAAAATCCCACATCTGAACAAGAATGTGCTGTAAATACATGCGATTTTGACTTAATACCCCACTGAGACACTGACCGGTTCTTATGTTTTGTTGAATGAATCTCTTTCTCAGAACATCGAGTTAAAGGTTAAAGTGGAGAGTCTGAAAAAGGAGCTCGAGGAGAAACAACAGCTTCTGGACACAGCTCTGTGAGTATTTGTCTTCTTGACTCCCAGCTACCATGATGGTGCCTCGAACCTCCAAATGTATCCAACAAATCGCTCACCCGTGGTATATTGCATGTCTAGGACAGTCCGCCTTTAGGGGAACCTGACAGAGAAGTACAGAAACACTCTTTTCATCGCTAGTTTTATTTTATTTCCCATGAGTCCCTCCGTACATCAGAGCCCGGGCGCCCTCGGGACCCGGCGGCCTCTCATCACACGCGAGCCCACTGGCCCAGTAGACTCACCTAGCTATCACAACACACACGCTAAGCTCTGAGGAATGCCATGTATGGGCTCAGCACCGAAACGCTTTTGAAGGGGATGAAGTGGCTCTGTGTTCTGGGTCGTAGGGCGAAGAGGGGATGAGGGGTTGGAGGGGGGGGCGAGGGACCCGCTGAGGGTTTGTTTTGAAGGGGGGAGGGTGTAGAGAGAGAGAAGGGCAGAGGTGTCTTGCGGTTGTCGCATTGCTGAGTCGGGAGAACTATTTGAGCTCCAGCACCTGTCTGTGAGGCAGCTGTCTGTCTCTTAGCGGATCAGTTCATTTTAACATCTTTACCAAAACAAAACAAAAACATATCTTAGGGGACATGTCATGCTCATTTTAAGTTTGTCACTTTCATTTTGGGTTTCTACTAGAACATGTTTACATGCTTTAATGTTGAAAATAAAACAACATTGGCGCCTGTCTCTTTAAGTCCCCTCCAGAAAAAGCCCAGTCTGCTCTGATCAGCTGGCCAGAAACATATGGCGCCCCTTTGCAAAGGTAGATCTCAAGCCGTGGAGATACTCAGATGGGGGGCGGTATATTCTAACGAACCTGTGACATAAGAAGGGGAGCCAAATCTGATTGGTTAGAAGGATCACATGTTTTCTGATCTAGGCAGCCCACAAAAAACTGACTGTCTTTTTTAAAATTTCTTTTTTACTGTTTCTTCAGTGCCATATTTCAACGCTTTTAGCACAAGAATGAATTCCCATTCTTTATTGTGTTGGTGTGGAGGCAGAAATCTCACATAAAGACATATTTCAGAACCGGGACACAATAAAACCCTTTTTATGGACAGACACCACCAGAGGGAAGTGACAGAAAATGTTTTTTGTTGACGTGGTGGACTGATGTATGAATGCTTCTTGTATTGACACACAATATGAATACACTTCCAAGGGGTTCACTGGGCTGTCTCTGCTTGCAACACGTCCTTTTTTACTGATACATTGAGGTATTATTCTAGAGATTTTGTGTCGGTTCGTGCACTCTTTGATCTGAAAAAAATACACTACGCTATATGAGCGCGCACAGATGAAATGCTGCATGTAAGGCATGGAGGAAAAGGAGAGCTGCTGACTCCACAGATTGTAGAAAGCCTTGGACGTGGTGTTTTTCTGAAGGTACATTCTGAAAGTTAGTTTTGTTGTTTCGTCCTCCTGCTTAACCGACACTACACTCATGTACGTAAGTAAGGATGGCAAATCCTGTCCATTACCGTTGTTTGGTGATTGGAAAAAACATCATTAGCTCAGTTGCAGTCTTCATCACGCAGTGTGGGCAGTAGTAACGTCAGTCAATGTAGCGCTTTGTCAAAATAATGAAAAGTAGCAGGAATTCCAGCCTTTGAGGAGAGCGAGCGTCTGAGTGGAGTCTGGGGTCAGTGCCGAGGCTCTCTGTGCCCTGCTGTTTCATAAATAAACTCTCTGGCCACAGTTTATCATTAGAGCTATTAACAGAGCCTGACTGATAGATGTGGGGAGGAAAAGTCTGAGTGTGACCTTCTTGGTGTTGAAGTTGCTGAGTGGTGGAGCAGTGACAGACCGGCCCACCGAGGGGTCCGGAGACATTTCCCTCATGGGGCCCATGTTTCCTCTCCCCTGGACACACGGTTCACTCTGTTTAAGTGTTTTGTGATTAACCTGAGCCGAGCGAGGAGGGTTCTGCTCCCGCTCCATCCCTCTGTCTGTTAGCAGAGTGTCACAAAAAACATGCAAACAGATTACAATTACATTTTGTGGAATTTGTAGACACAACCACCTTTTTATAAAGCCAGGTTTCCTCACCTGTAATGCAAACCACCTTCGCTAACATCATAAAAAATGAATACACCATATACATTAATTGCAGTGCAGAGGGGCCTTTTTTGCACAATGCAACTTCTACATATTTAAAAAGTTTGGTTGTTGTTTGGTCTGTCATCCATGAATCAAATTTGAAATGATATGTGCAGAATGTGGACCTGAATATGGACCTGAAAACAATTTTTTACCTGTTTTTTCAACCTTCATCGAACAAATACCATCATTTTTTTTTTCCGTATAGTGGTTTTCATGCCATTTCAAACAGTCAGTTGAGACATTTCAGAGAGTTTTACATATGATCTTGAATTGGTTGCCAGAATCTTGTGGGTGTGGCTGATTTGAAAAAAACTGTTGCAACCACTTTTCCACATTGAGCGATCCTGGCAGATATAATAATATAGCATTTTAGATACACCAACATTAAAAATGGTTGTAACTCAGTGCTCAGCCTGCACAATTCAAGAATAACATCCCATAAAACTCATATTGCTTCTGATGACCTTCACACACTGATCCGTAACTAACGTATCGAGCAGTATCAGATTTTGTGGAGTAGAGACAGATTACATGCAGTGCAGAACGTTATGACCTTTGAGTCTTTGGGACTCCCGTTAATGACACCCTGATCTAATTGACCAGCTCTAAATAAATCATGAGTGTGTTTGTTGTCTACAGGGGAAAAGAAGCCAATGAAATAAACCCGTCTGTCTCTGAAAGCAGCTGTTTGTATTGCATACATGTATTATTCAGGGTCTCCTCAACCAAGTAGACATCTGCATCGGGGCCAAGATATTATGATTCAAGAAGAATCCTCTTATCAAAAATATTCTGATGTTTCAAGCTAACGCGTCCCTTAAAGAAGGAGTTTGTATTTTGCAGCTTCCCTTGTAGAATAATCGTTGTCCGAAACTACAACCCCAATAGGTCGACGGCAGAGAGCCTGTCCAATCAGAATGAAGCAGAGCTGCAGTGTCGCCTGTCAGAGCGTCAGGAGGAGATCATCCACATGCAGGAGATCCTCGAAACCAAAGTTCAGCTGCTACAAGAGGTACAGACACACAAACACAAAGTCACTCCCAGGATCCATGCAGCAACTGAGCACAAGACTCAAATAATAATAATAAACAGGAACGATCCCTTTAAACAAGATGACATGCAAGATCACTGACAGACGAACTGATTTGATCTTTTTTTACTCCCGTCTGTGTTGCGTTCAGGAGGCCTCGCTGGCACGAGGTGAGGCCGAGCAGATGGCCTCGCTGGCGGACTCTGAGGGTCAGCGCTGCCTGGCTCTGGAGAGAGAGATGGTGGAGAGGATGGAGGAGGAGAGCGGAGGCTCAGGTGGACTGCTCACCCGGCAGGCCATGGCTGACAAAGACAGGTGACTTTGACCTCCTGTTGAAAACATTCATGCGGTAGTTAGTCCCAGCTTTTATTTTTTCCGGTACTATTTTCTCACTTTACAGACACAATTTATAGAGGACACAGTTTACGGATTAATCAAAAAATACCAACCCAGTCGGCAGAAAAAATGTTGGTATTCTGCAAACCACGTTGAATGTTAAAAGAGCCGGTTTCTGAGCCAAAAATATGTTTCAAATCAGCCTCATATCACACACAATCCCACGTGGTCAACGCTGTGTAATGATTGGTTGGGTTCAGGCAACAAAACGACTTCGTTAAGGTTGGAAAAAAGATAATAATAACATAACGTAATGTAACAACCATTACAACAAGGGGACTGAGTATACTTGGCCCTTGTGGCGGGGGAGGGGCCAATAGAGAATGCTTATGTGCAGGCTCCAGAATTTTGTGCTACGCTCCTGGATGTCGGTGCTATTTACAGCACTGTTGACACTGATACTGCCGCTGACACTGGCAACGACTGACCTCGTCTAAAACAGCCCACAACAAAGAGCCAGAGCTCTGACTTACATACTGTAACTGACCCCAACACTGGCCCGGGGTCAGATCTTTGAACTTCACTGCAGCTTGAAACTTGTTATGCTGAGTCTCTCTCTCTCTCTCTCGCTCTCTTTTTCTCTCTCTCTCTCAGGGTGATCGAGGAGCTGACGCAGCAGAAACGTTCGCTGGGTCTCCGGGTCGACGGGCTCGAGGTCAAAGTTCACAATCTCTCCTCTCCTCTCAAGAGGCAAGAACGAGAAGCTGAGGTATTTTTGCCCCGTCCGCACCCTGCCAAAAAATCCATGCATATGCTGAGTGGCCTCAAACACACACGTGTTCACACATCTAATGCATTCTACTGACAACTGGGCCCGTGTTTAATAACTTGTACTGAAAAGCTCCTGGTTAGGACCTTAAATCCAGGCTCTGAACGTGACCCAATCAGCTGAGCCAGGTGCTATCTGTGTTTTGGCTCAAACCACAGACGGACATATTGTGGCTGACAAGATCAGGCCCTGTATGGTTATGTTGTCATTAAACACCTTACTTGTTGTCAGAGCCGTACCGTAAGAAAAGCAGATTTTCGATGATGCTTTCTGTGTAACATAAGTTTACTTCTCCTTCCCCCACAGAGTCCCGGTGAGAGCCGAGCCCACACACACATGCAGGTAGGAAAAGCAGTAAACGCCCACCTTGTCACTGTGTGTCCTGGTAGTTGACTCCTCTCTCATAGTAACACATGTACTGAGTGTTTAAGCTTGTGTTGCTGCTGGTGAATGTCACCTTATGAAGCATTAAGTTTGCCTTTATGACTCACAGACGTGAGAGAAGAGATGTAGCTCCACCTGGTGGTGTCTGATCTGCATTGCATGTATTACTGAGGCCCGCTCAGTGCTGTTTTGTTCTCGAGTGATTTCCACTTTGGCGCACTTTCTATCTTTCCTCCACATTTCTTGTGGAAATATTGTGTTTTACTCCATTTATCTAACAGCTTTTTATGAGATAAGCTTCTAAAATTGAGTCGTAGCTTGGACTCCACAGGAGGAAATGAAGTGACAATAATGTAACACTCTGAAATGAACCAGATAACTTTAATCTTTCAGCCTTGAGAACAGTTTCCTGCGAATATTTTGTTGTTTTTCTTTAATTTGTAACAAAATATTTTCTCCTTTTTAGTGGGCTCTTTTTACGCTCAATTCCTCTATTTTTTCTTAACTTCCTTATACTTCTGTTGGCCCTGCGTTACTTATTTCACTTCCTCTGCCCTTTGTCCATTCCCTTCTTTCCTTCCTCAACTAACCTTAAAGCAGGGCAATCCTTGAAACTGTTCATAGAAGATTTTCAAGTATTCTTTACATTTAATTTGACTTAAAAATGAACTGTATCTCTTGTCTCTCTAGTATGCGTTTAGAATATCACCTAGCCCCAGATTTTCTGTTTGGAAAGTTGATCAAACACATTTATTATAGAATATAGGCCTACAACCACAAAACCACTAAATCAAGTAATAACAAAGAAACCGTGCACCATGTGGCCCTCATTGTATCAGTTGATATTACTTTTCAATGCACTTGATATGCCCCCCCCCCCCAATAATATCAGGTCACACACAGTTTAGCCTCCGCTTTCCTCACTGACGCCAGATCTAATTCTAGTCAGCTCACTGTCTGCCGGCTTGCTCCGGCTTGCTCCGGCTTGCTCCACACAGAGGCCCCGCTTCACGAGGCGGCCCATGCGTGTACCGGAGGAACCACTTGTTTACTCGGCACGGCAACAAGTGAGGCGTTTGAGAGGAGAAAATGAGCGTGGACATCAATTCTCTGCTGTCACACTTTGGTATTTCTGCCACTCTGAGGGAAAATAAACAGCGGGCGCAGTCTGTCAGCGGTGTTTGGCACTCGTCTCTGATTAGGATTAATTGATTTTTGATTGCGTGCCTCATTCCGGCCTGATCGGTGTTTCGGTGTCGTGTCTCCAGAGGCTCTTGCAGGGTGACAGATGCAGATGCAGTCAGGGCCAGAAGAGAGTCAGTGAGACTGCGGGTGTCCACTTCCACACACACACACACACACACACACACACACACAGGGAAACAGATCACATGTGAGAACAGTTGTATCAACAACACCTCCACCCTGCTGCGATAATGAAAGGCGGGTGATGGAGACTCGCGTATCTGTGGGAAACAAGATCCTGAGAGTGTGTTGAAAATGACGTGAGCGTTTTAAGAGCAGAGCCCTGTTGCTCTTATTAAGGCGCCATGTGATTCGCTGATACGAGTTTCAGAGAAATGAGAGCTCACTCCCTCCTCCCTCTCATTGTGTGACATGCATGTGAAGGCCGGACGAGGCCTGGGTGCCCCTGGGAAAGGCATGAACTCATTTCACGCTGACAATTCAGAGAATTTAATGAACCCGATGGAAAACAATCAGGCCTGTTTTTTTCAGTTCACACCCTGCACACAGAGTAATACTGGCAATGAAAAATCTTTATGAAAATGTTATATTTAGTCGCACAATGTTGTGGTATTAATGATCAGTTTCTGCCCGCTGTTCCTTTTCACCTCAGCTTTGGGGGACTGAATGCAGTGGTTTTAATTAGGCAGACAGACGGAATAAACAGCACAGCGAGCAGCTGGGTGACCAATAATTATCCCACAATATGTCACAATACTGATGCTGTGCAATGTTTCATCAGGTACGAAACATCAGCATAAGAATGACATTAAATACATAACCATTAAAACACACAATTATTCAGTGTCCAGTATTCATTACAGTGGAGTCATCATCAGCCACAGGTGACAACACTTGAACAGCACACAAAATGGAAAACAGTAAGAGAAAAATTAAATAATTAAATAGTGGAAATATAATCAATTTAAAAAAAGGGGGGGGGGGGGGTAAAAAGACAAAAAAAATCAAATAAAAGCTATCAGTGAAGTCAATTTCAGTTTAATAAAGATGTTCAATTAAGTATTTTTTGTATAACATCTTAAAATAAAAAAGCAAAACTGCAGTTTCAGACCTGATTTTGTTTTTACATTTCAGCATCTTAAAGACACAACCTGCAATTTAACGTCAACTTGGAGAGATTGGAAGCTCTATCTAAGCCACGTTTTCTACTGTTGTTAGTGTACATCAGTAAAGGACACACAGCAGTTCCACAGGCCTGTAGCTATGTTGTATTAATTGAAAAACACTCAAAATGGTGTTTTAATGCTGTTGAGTATTTGATTTGACCTTAAAGAGAAATAATGAATTAAATGCAAACAAACTAAGTGATCTAATGTTTCGCCAGAAGGAGTCCCAAATGTGTATTAAAAAGAGTCTGCATAGAGGTCTAAAGGGCTCGGTGTCCCTCCTGTTTCCAGTAAAATGGTTCAGTCCCGGCTGCAGAGGTCTCACTCTCTCAATGATGCGGGGGACCGAAAGCTGAAAACTGAAATACAGACCTGAGCCTCATCATCAGTCATGTGTCAATGTTTACAATCCCTGTTATGTTTGCAATTTAAAGCCTACATTAACAAAACCCATACATCAGCCGTCAGTTTTAACTAGAAATAATACCATTCAAATAACGATTTTAAAACATATTGGAACACAAAGAAAACTGCTAATAAAAAATTAGAAGGAGAAGATCGTATGGGTCAAAATGACAAACATAATGCATTTGGATTTGGATTTCCTTGTGTTTCAGATATTTTGTACTTCTTTGTTTTTACCACAGTATACAAATGTCAGTATTACCAAAACACAAGCCTACTTAACGTATCAAAATGCTTATAATGCAGAGTGGTGTCAGTGTATTAATAACAATATAACAGTTATATATACAGTATATATAAATTAAAAACTGTTATATTATTGGATTATTATTATTGATGTATAAGTCAATAAGTCAGTGAATCACTGCTCCCAGATGTGATAAATGATACAAAAGAATACGACTTATGTCTGTGGAATATTCCCAGAAATAGGATACGATAATACAATTATAACAGTCTTGGACTACAACCAGAGCCCACTTTTGCCAGACGGGACTAGTTAAAGCTGCGGAGTGAGACCTCCTCGCGATCTTTAGAGGCACACGAGCTTTGGTTGCTGTCAACGTTGCCTCGTTGTCTCGTTCTGAAAGCGGCTAGAGGAGCGACAGCCTCTCCCTCCATCCTCAGCTGCTGGAGCCGAGGCCGGTGAGGAGAAAACGGATCGGGGACCCGGATGGTGAACCCTCAGACGCGCAAAACCGTCGACCGGGAGGGATCGTTTTATTTTCCGCGTTCGTGTCGGATCGTAACGGGGGCACGCTGCAGCAGCGGAGAGATGCTGTCATGCAGACAGACGTCATTGATTTAAAAGGCACACAATAAAAAATACTGCAGTGACATTAGCTGGGGCTCGTTACTTTCACCGGAATCACTGAGGCGGGAATAAACCCCGGATCGATGTGACATGATGTCTGCAGTGAACCATCGAGGAAGTGAAATGCAACCCAGGACAGAGATTCATCACATCCGCTCTGCCTGCAAATCTTCTCCCTGAACTAACGCTGCTGATCACGTTGTCATGTCACCGTGATCCGACGAGATTTCTGTTTTTGAATGAGGGACAACTAGACGGATGATCCGCAAAGTGTTTATGATCAATCTGAATGCTTTATGCAGAGATTCAGTTCAACTCAAAATCTCACTTTCTGCCCATTTGATTCAAAGTTGATTCACGCTTCTAATTCAGTACAGAGTAGTTAAATGGATTTTATTTATGCTGTAGGCAAAATTTCAATTTCAGATTTGACATTGAAAGTTCATTTTTGACCTTGGAAACGGTAGGAGACGAAGCAATCTCTCACCACAAGGTAGTGGAGCTGGAGCTTTCAATCATATGACACGATCTTCCTCAGCAGAACAGAGTCTGAAACACACAAAACACAATCAACTTAAGCTTAAAAACACATACTTTTCATGAGGACAGCAGGTCAACACTAGACATTTGAAGGCTGAAGAGCGACATCAAAGCATCTCTGTACAAGGATGAATGAAACTTATCTGGGAAAAAAAAAACTGTTGGACCACGCCTGAACTAAAGTCCAGTCAAAGGTTCTTTACTCTGAACACTTGTGATTTCATCCTTCAATCCAAAGACGGCTTTTAGACGCGACAAAATAAATTGACTTGACTCTGAAGCGCTCCTATATTATTGGTCCTCCGTTCATTGCAACGTGCTGTTGTGATGCTGGACGTGGTGAAGATGAAGGAGGCGTGCAGGATCTGCGCCCGCGAGCTCTGCGGCAACCAGCGGCGATGGATTTTCCACCCGGCGGCCAAGCTCAACCTGCAGGTGCTGCTGTCTCACGCCCTGGGCCACGAGCTGAACCGGGACGGCCGCGGGGAGTTCGCCTGCTCCAAGTGCGCCTTCATGCTGGACCGCATGTACCGCTTCGACACGGTCATCGCCCGCGTGGAGGCGTTGTCCCTGGAGCGTCTCCACAAGCTGCTGCTGGAGAAAGACCGGCTGAGGCAGTGTATCGGAGGTCTGTACCGGAAGAACAACGCGGAGGATGGGAGCCTGGCTCCGCCTGGGTCCGTTGTGGTGGTCGTTGGGATTGATGCAGAGTCCGAGGACTCGCCTGTGGTGGATCTGTCAGCCCTGCAGGATGGAAGATACTCGAATATGATCCAGGATGATCTGACTTACTCGGTATATGAATCCTGGGCTGATAAGGAGGACCCGGCCCTGGACCACCACACCCATCACGACCACCACCACCAGTGCACAGGAGCAGACACTGTCTCTGGCCAGAAGCCGAGGCGGTGCAGGGGTTGTGCAGTGCTCCGTGTTGCTGATTCCGACTACGAGGCAGTGTGTAAGGTGCCTCGCCGGGCTGGACGCAGGAGCACATCCTGCGGTCCATCTACCCGCTACTCAACAGCCACTCTGGGAGTCGAGGATTCTGGCAGAACCTCTGAAGAGTCTGAGGCTACAGCGGTCGCCTTTGAGTCCTCTTCAACCGAGTTGGACACTGATAAGGTCATGTGTGACAGAACGAGTCCCAGCCCGGCATCATCCGTAGAATCTCTTGACACAGCCGTGGACGTGAGTTGCCTTCATGTGAACCACAAAGAAAGAGACGAAACTGGTCCAGAGGAGGCTCCAGTGAGAAGGGACGCTCCTTGGGACAAACCCCCGAGTGAGAGCTCCCTCTCCGGGCTCGAGATGATGCTGAGCCTCCTGAGGGGCTGGGAGTACCGGCCAGTGAAGCCCCAAAGGGGCAGCAAGCTCCCAGTTCTGAGCAAAATCAAACTGGAGCAAGGCCTGTTGCTACCCCTGCCCATCCAACTGGGGTCGCCCTTTGGAGGGCCAGCAGACTGTGAGCTGTACTCCCACCAGCCCGTACCGGAGATCGTGACCCCGTGTCCCCAGCGGGAGCTGCAGGCGGAGCTGGACGAGATGGAGGAGCAGTGGCTGGATGATTATGTTCAGTGCGGTCCGTTCCGCTTTCAGCAGGTAGACTAGTGGCCACAATACCTGGTTGACCTATGACCTCACAGTAGTTGATCCTGTCGGTGTTGAATCTGGAGCTTTCATTTAGACAGGACAGTAAGACCATGGTGGGTTGCATTATGGGAAATACAAAAGACCAAAAGTCAGGACTTCTCAGCCTCTGAGGCTTCGATTTTTATCTTTTTTTGTCATGTCTTTTGCATTGCAAGTCCTCAAACTTTATGGAAGAGCAATACAACATTTTTTGGAGTGCCTCTTGAAAAAACGTTTCCCATTTAAATTCTGAAAGTAAGGAAAATTTGATAAAAGCAAGAACTAGCCTGGTCCCAGACCTCTGAGTCACAGCCGACAAACAAAAGGGCATTTCAGTCTACTTTTCAGGCTAAAACTTAACGGCTGTGTGACGACCATGAAACCAGGTTTGAAACCTGATGTTATCCTTTTGAAATAATGCCCAGGCGGTTTTCGCTGTCTATAAGAACTGATAAAGTACAGGAAAACAAATCTGATGAAGGGTCCGAGCGTCCTCCATCCAGACTGTACGAGGTCGAATCTCACTGGGTGTTTATGTCTCGCTCATCTCCTTCGCGGAGGAGAATGCTGAACACACCCGCTGCCTTGATTACCCTCTCGGGGAGCATAAATGCTCGTCCTCGTCGGTATCCTAGCAACACTTCCGTTGCCATGGGAACAGTCTCCAAGCACCGCAGCAGTCAGTCCGTGTGAAGGGCTCCGCTCCGGCCGATCCACGTTCATAACGTCTATTGTTATGTTGATGATCAGCGTGAATGTGGCTCAGTGGGCCAGCAGCGCACAGACAGAGACAAGGCAGCTCTGTTACGGTCCCTCATGTTGGTTCATTGCTCTATTATACAACAATATGCCAATCTGTACAAAAGACCTCTCACTGCTATGAATGAGGAAATTTACACTCCTGCCATTTACACACGGATAAAGGCTCCACAGCATTTAAAGATGCTGGTGACTTTAATGTCTCTAACTGCTGCCCTTTTACACCAGAGGTCTGTTTCGTGATTTAACAGAAGAGAAGACGTCTCGTGTTTTGTAAATGTAGCACACAGGTTCACCTCAGCCTGTGTAACCTGAGTGATCCCTCCTTTAATCCCGACGGAAGTGGATCGTAGCGGTCGCATTGAGAGAATTCTGTCCTAGATTTCTCACAATAACATTTCACCTTTTCAACCATTTCCTGGGTCTTTCAAAAAAACTAAAATTGTTCCTTTTTAAAAAAGAAATGCGCAAAACATTTTCAGATTGCTATTTTTATTATGGGACCCATAAAACACAGTGTTCCCTATGATTTTTTTGTATAATATTTTTCCGTCACCGTTCTCCAGTACAGCCCTGTGTTGTTGTGGGGCCGCAGTTAAAGCAGCTATAGAAAAAGGTCCCACATACAGCCTCCCAAAGGGCACAGTGACATCACATCATTACACAGATCACAAAAACAAGGAAGTCAACAACATGCTGCCACAGCAACAGCCGCTTCCACAGGAAGTCATCCAGCAGTGAGCTGACATCACTTTCCACTTTCTCTCAATCATTCACACAACAGCTGCAGGAACAACACACATAACTGTGTGTGTGTGTGTGTGTGTGTGTGTGTGTGTGTGTGTCCAACTTTTCACCACTGATTATTTGTCCCTTTGTCTTTCAGAGGCTGATTGATGAGCAGGAGAGCCAGCTCAGTCAGTATGAGAGCGACGCAGGTCAGTGTGTCGGCGAGCTGCAGAAGGCCCAGGACCAGGTCTGCTCGCTCCAAACCAAGATCAGAGAGAGCGAGACCAGGAACCAGGTACGAACACCTCACCCCTACTGTACCAACTCCGGACCAGTTCCTCACCCATCTGAGCACGAGTCGTTCAGGTCTACAGCAACACTTTCTGTACTGAGTCTCTTGGTGTGTGTGTGTGTGTGTGTGTGTGTGTGTGTGTGTGTGTGTGTGTGTGTGTGTGTGTGTGTGTGTGTGTGTGTGTGTGTGTGTGTGTGTGTAGAAGCTGCAGGAGCGTCTCGGTGAGATGGAGTTGGAGCTGCATTCGGCCCAAGAGGAAGCCCAGCGACAGGAGAGAAGCATCCAGAACATCACTGATGCCGTGAACTCCAAGGAGACAGAGGTAGAGAGACGTATAGACAGACAGACACGTAGAGGAAAACAATGTCAGGAAAAAGAGGCCAAGAAGCAATAGATTTAGACAGAGAAAGAAAAGACTGAACACAGCAGAGTGTCACAAGAGGAAACGCACAAAGAAAGCACAGTTTCATATTTAAACTGTGTGTGTGTTTGTGTGTGAGCAGGCTGCAGAGCTGTATCGGGTGATTGAGGAACAGAATAAGATGCTGTGTTCTCTCAAAGAGCTCGCCAACCGCAACCAGCTGCAGCAGCTGCAGGTTTGTCCTCCATGTATGACATGACACTGAATAATACCACCGTAGAGCTTCTTTATTTGTATACTATACAGGATGACACAGATTCACACCATAGCCACTGAAATAACTTGTTTCTGGTTGTCTACAATCTTTTATTAGGACGGCTTAGATGTGGTTTCAGTCGAGTATTTCACCACCATTCAAAGCTTTCCTTTCTCTTCCTCCACACATCCGTCCCCTCTCCGCCCGTGGGACCCTGCAGGTGTCGGGTGCGGACAGTATTCGCGGTCAGGGCGAGGTCCTGGCTCTGCAGGCGTCTCTCTTCCGGGCTCAGCTGGAGCTGCAGGCCGGTCAGCATGCGCAGCGGCAGGCGGGCAGGACGCAGGAGGACCTGAGCCGAGCCCTGCAGAGGCTGGAGAAAGACCTGCAGGGGGCGCTGCAGCACAGGAGGGAGACGGAGAGGCACAACCAGGTGAGAGACGACGGGAGTGTGACCGCTTTGAATTGTTAGTTCTACTTGTTGGTTTACGTCCTTCTTTTTTATTTTTTGCTAATTTCTTTTACCGAGTCTGAGACCGCCCTGCATCTTGGCTCTTTGTCGTTTACTGTGACGTGTGTGCGTGACGTTCAGGATCTGCAGCTGGCTCTGCAGACGGCTCGATCGGCCCTGCAGGAGAGAGAGGAGCAGCGGAGGGAGGCCGAGGGAGAGAGAGAGAGGCAGGACGAGGAGAGAGAGAGGACCATCAGAGAGCTGAGGACCTCCCTACTGACCAAAGAGCAGCTGGTAGAGGTCAGACAACTGAAAACCACTATTCTCTGAGGCTTTTAGATAAACCTGCACCAGCACTTACAAACACTCACAGGATTCTCACAGCGGTCACTTTACAGAACTCTGGCATGTGAAGCATGCAAAGAATCCAAACAGAAAACGCAGACTAGATGCTCCGACAAAATTCAGCTGAAGTGACTCAATAGCTCCACAGTTGTTTCCAGAAGAATTCAGAGTTTCTGTTGATGGATTCACTTCCACTAATGTGGTATCTGTTTTCAAATTTCCCAGTAGATAGACAGAAAGGTTTAGAGGTCCACCCAGGCCCTGCTTTTTTGGACTAAATCGTCGGGCCCCACTTTTTCTGTTTTTATGACGCCCACACACACACATACACACACACACACACACACACACACACACACAGAGTGGTAATCTTATTCTGAACTCTTATTCTAAACTGGTGTGCGCTGACTGATTATTTTGTTTTTTGAATCAGAACTACTGTGAGCTGTTGGAGGATCCAAAGGAGAAGAGAGACTCTCTGCTTCACAAACTCCACCAGCGCATCAGGGAGAAAGACCGAGCTCTGGAGGTAAACAACACACACACACACACACACACATACACGTACACACACCAATGGTCATCTACTACATCCTGTGAGCCTCTGTGAGTTACCTGTCATTTTTGTGCTCTAAATAAAACCAAATCTGATTGTAACAACAAAAAATACACATATTCGCAACCTTTATTTAACCAGGGAAAGCCTCATTGAGATGAAAAATCCAGAAACTTTTAGTGCCCATTTTGGAAGACTCCTAGTTTTCAAAATGGACTACTCGGCGGTTTAAGGCCACACCTAACCCGTCAGGTTCAGTGATGATTGATGCTTCTTTTTCCCCCCGTCCAACCCCCAGCGAGCGGTGGACGACAAGTTCCGCAGCGTGGAGGAGAAAGAGGAGGAGACCCGCCGGCTTCAGCTGCTGCTCAGAGAGAAGGAGAGAGACCTGGAGAGGCAGCGCTGCGTCCTGTCAAACAACGAGGAGACCATCACTGTGAGAACACGCACACACACAAATCAAACGTCTTCTCCCTCTCAGTCTGCCGCCACCACCTCTCATTGTTGGTGGTCTGTGTGTGTGTGTGTGTGTGTGTGTGTGTGTGTGTGTGTGTGTGTGTGTGTGTCAGAGCCTGGAGGTGCTGGTGCGTGGTAAGGCTTTGCATCTGGAGCAGGTGTGCGACGCCTGGAGGAACGTCCAGCGGCAGCAGCAGGAGGGCGGAGAGAGACAGAGCAGCATCCTAAGAGAGAAAGACGGCATCATCAGCCAGCTGCAGGCGGCGCTGCACGCTCACACTCAGGAGGCCCAGGTACAGACAGGAAGTGACCTTTAAAACAATAACATATCCTTTATAATCAGATCCTCAGATTTAAATTAAATGCAGCTGCTGACGAAACATGTCTTTTTCACTGCGAAAGTGGCCATAGTGTCATGTTTGTGAATTATAAGTATAGTCACAGAATTTCAAAATAAGGGCACGCTGTTATTGAAAATACCATCCGAGATTCAAGGAACCTGGATCATATTGTCAGTAATGTGGCCATTGTGTTTGTTATTTACCTACAATTTTCCTTTAATAAATCAAAGAACCAAGACAGAGAAACAGAAGAATAATTTTAGCTGACTGACTGAGCCCAGATTATTTAAACCACATGTGAAGCACAGGTGGGAAATTGATGATTCCATTTTCCTGCTTTATTGTCAGATTTAACATGCATTGAAAACTGTACCAAAATAGGAACATGAGCAGCTAAAAATAACGCTTCACTGTTGTCTTTTCCTGCTGTGGATTCATGCTTTTGTTCTTCTTCACTTCTCTCGGATGCAGGATCTGCGCTGCTCCATACTGGCTCAGATCCAATCAGCTCCCAGCGATGTTCTGGAGGAGCTGAAGGTCCGCCTCCAGCTCAAAGACCGCCTCTTCCAGGAAGTGCTGGCCGACCGAACCAACCAGGCCCAGGAGCACCAGGAGCAGGTCCAGGATCTCCTCAGAACCATCAGCTCCAGGGACCAGTACATTCAGGTAGAGGAGAGGAGGAGCTCAGTAGAAGCGTTCAATATAAAGTTGTACGGGGGGAAAAGTGACACCAATCTCCCTCCAGGACTCCGCGGGCCGGCTCAGCGAGGTGATGACCGAGCAGACGGGGAGGCTCCAGGAGCTCCGCAGACAGCTGAGCTCAGGTGTCGGATCCAGGTCCGACTCTGTACCGGACTTGGCTGTTGAGCTCCAGGTGGTGCAGGAGGAGCTGCGTCTGGCTCTGAGGAGGGGGCAGGAGAGCCAGGAGCTGAGCAGGAATCAGGCCAGTAAGGTGGACTCCCTTAGCAGGACGCTGCATGTGAAGGAGGAGATCATCAGGGTCAGTGAGACGGATCTTTCTACATGTTTGAAATTTTGTTTTAACATACTCATACTTTATATTCTCATATAAGAAGCCAATATTCAAAACATGGCAGTACTTATCTAGCTTCCAAAGAGCCTTTTTACCCAACTGGGTAAAAAGGCTAGTATTTCCCAAAATATGAGAGACTCGGACAACATTATTAGTTGAAATAAACAGAATGTAACATCCCTGTTTCTGCTGATTTAAAATGCAGCTTTCTGTCCTCTATTAACCCAATATTTTGTGTTGCGTATGTGTTGCGTATTAATGCATGTGTGTACATGTCATGGTCTTCTGTTTTTGTGTGTGTGCATGTCTGTGTGTGTGTGTGTGTGTGTGTGTGTGTGTGTGTGTTCTGCAGGACTTCCAGAGGCAGATGGTGGAGCCCTCCGGTCTCCCGCTGTTAGAGCGTTTGACCCAGGAGGTCCAGGAGCTGAGGGAGAGCCTGGTCCAGCGGGACGGTACCCCGGCCAGAGGCCCCATCCTGGGCCGAGACCGGCCCAACGGCAGGCAGCCCGAGTTTGGAGGTGGGCATCAGAGAAGCATGGGACAGTATCTGTAACAGCATCGGGGAGCCGTGGCTGTGGTGTGGGGCTCTGAGTGTCCTGCTGTGGTGGTGGTGGTGGTGGTGGTGGTGCTGCGTGGGGGTGGTGTTCACACTGATTTAACAAGATTTAACACCTTGTGGGTGTAAATAGTACTGAATTCAATTTGTTGCACGCTTCTTAACACTTCTCAGTTTAAATCCCCCTTAACAAGCGGCATGATTTAGTTTGACCTCTTGAATTATTGCATTGTGTTCAATATTGACTCAAACATGACATACTTTGCATTGTTTGAGAGCAAAAAGCCTCACAGCTCCAACCATGTTAAAGGTCCAATGTGTAGGATTTAGGGGGATCTTTTAGCAGAAAGGGAATATAGTTTTCATAAAACTATATGACATACTGTATATATGTTTTCATTTGCGTATAATCACCTGAAAGTAAGAATTGATGTCTTCGTTAGCTTAGAATGAGCCCTTCATATCTACATACGGAGCAGGTGCTCTTCAGGGAGTCCGCCATGTTGCACCGCCATGTTTCTACAGTAGCCCAGAACGGACAAACCCAACACTGGCTCTAGAGAGGGCCTCTTACTGCCATAGTAGTTCTCAGGCATTGGGGAAGGGAGGGGTATTCATCACTAGATATCACTACAGCCTACACACTGGTCCTTTAAGTTCCCAATATAATGCTAATATAGTATATATATATTATAATAAGGCAAGAAGAGGCTGACATTTTGGTTCAGTATCATTCTGACTGATCATGACTGTAATCAGTAGCTTTATTTTAGGTGCTTGTCCACAAAAAGCTTGTTGGGGGGGCAGGGGGGGTAGAGTGGTGGAGCTCCTGTTCCAAAATACAACAAAAATATTGAATAATACAAAATACATAAAATGATTGATAAATACTAATAACTAATTTACTGATTTTAATCAAAACACACATCAATTAAACCCGATTGTACAATCCTCAGACTTCAATTCTGAAAACTCTTTGAATTATTTCTGTTTTAATAATTCATTTTTGTAAATAATATACACAGTTTTTTTTTAAAATCATTTTGTCATTTTGGAACAAAGCTCTTCACGTTAACTCATCTGGGTTTAATCCTCAATGATGGCACGGTTTCATTTAATTGTTTTGTAAATGTTTCAGTGCAGTTTAACGTTAAAGACTGCTTTCATATTTTCTATTTTGTATGACTCAAAGCATAATTCACTCTGTTCAATGGGGCTATAAATGTGTTTATGTATTTGGTTACGTATGCCAGCATATTTAACCTTGTACGTGGATGTGTGGGTGCCTTTGCACGTTCAGCAGCTTGAATGATTCTGTTTCTGAGTGCTGCAAAAAAAAAAAACTCACATTCTGTTTTACTGAACAATATGAAAATATAAGCACATTGCCTTTATGTGATTATGAATATGTATACTTACTGTACAGCTATCCTTATGGAGAAATGTTTAATGTTTTAATATAAGCTTGATTCTGTGATTTAATGAGACTCGATGTGCAATTCAACAACCATCGGTTCATCTGTGTAATTCAAAATGAACAAATATCACACAATCGAGTGTCACACTGGAGCACAGTAAGTATGAATGCTTCTTTCTTCTTATTGATCTTCCCGTAAAGCGGAAGAATGTAAAGTGTGTGTGTGTCTGCACATACTCCATAAAAGGTTTTGCCACATCTGTTGTATTGCAGATATTATATTTTATTTATACATTTTCAAACCTTAACATGTAATTGATCCCGTTCAATAAACAAGTCTTCAGAATATATTCCATGTTTTATGACTTCCCGTCCTTACTGTAGCTCTGTCTCCACCACATGTATATTCGCACTCGTATTTACACAGTAACTTTAGAACGGAGGAACAAGATGACCCCTTCTCTGTGTACAACACACCAACTTCAATGTCACTTCATAGAACGTACAAAACATCCGGTTATTCCTAGTTTGCAGTTTTAATAGGGCCATATTGAGAATTTTCAAAACATTCATTTCAAATTGCCAAAGAACATTTTGACTCGTCTCCCAACTGGCATGATACTTATTCATTTCACAATTATATTTGCCCTTTCGTGATTGTCTAAAATGAAAAAAATAAATTCACCACCCTGTTACTGAATATAGTAAAGCAGTTCCAGCAGAGAAACATCAATTCCCCTTACTTGAATTTATCTTGATCTTTTTTTGCTTAAAACAGTCACATATATGATACATGTTGTAGAGAATATCCCAATAAATCAAACCAATTTAAAAAAAACACAAATTAGTGTGTAATGGGATAAAGAAAACCCACAGAAACAATACTGAGGACATGACTTCAGTGGTTTCCAAGGCCCTGAAAGTTCATATTGATATGAGACCAAATCCAAGTAGTAATGAAACGTGGAGGGTAACAGTCCTGGAAACAGGATATAGCACTGAGGATGCTAATTAGAGACAGGCCTATAGTTCACTTCATCAACAGGACTTTCAAGAAAAGTCTTGGCCATGATTTATCTCACTATTATAGCTTGGATTACCCATAATCCTGTCCGCTTTAAATATCTTCAACTTTCCAGATCCAACCCTTCTATTGGTCCATTCTGTTCCTGAAGTGACTTCACACTGAACACTGAAGTTCTTAAAAACAGAACGCTCCTGGTTTCGGTGAACTACGAGCTGTTCATACGTACATTCATGTACGATGTTAAATTCAGCGGCGTAGCGGAAGTTTCGTTACAAGTTACATCGTGATGAAAAGAGGAGAATGTCGGCTGATCTGGATGAGCAGCTGTTTCAGAAATATACAGATGTTTTTTTCTCAGTGCTGACAGTGTGACACTCGGCAGAATGGTTGTGGAATTGCGCAAAGTTAACAGAAACCTGAGGTTGAGTGAGATGTAAAAGAAGTTCTTGTGATGGTAGAGGTCTAACACTTTCTCCTGCTTCGCGTAGAGCTGAGCTCAGAGGATGAAGACGAGGCTGATGATGATCTGAACAGCGAGTGCACTGAGAGCGTCGATGAGGAGGAGTCCAAGCTGAGGGTCCAGTCCGTGGCCAACACCAAGGTACGAATATGTTTGATGCGAATGTCTGACTGATTTATTTTTATTTTTAAAGGGAATGGAGGCCAAACATCCCGTAATAAACTCCACATTCAGTCTGAGAAGGGGTGGATTTATCATCCCAGAAGAGTGATGGATGAGGATTTCAGTTTGAATAGTTATCTATTAAGAGACATTTGTAGTTTCTGACACTTTATTTATTCATATAGAATTGTTGGGATATTTCCTTGAACACAATCCTTATTTCTTTACTTGTTGTGTATTCTGAAGATTCTGACCCTTCATGTGTCTGGCTCTCATTGGATCACTGAGAAAGATTCAGCTTTCCTTCAGTTCATTTGTGTGTATTTTATCCAGTATATAGTCTGTTATTTTAACCTCTGAAACAAACAATGCATCACAATCACCAAATGCATACAGTAAATAAAGTATACTCAAAATATCTTAACATTCCCTCTGAAACTTCTTGTCAGAGGCCTCGGTGCAACAATTCAAACTAACCGAAGGCAGGAAACAGGTTGATGTCTGAGGGTTGGCGTTTTATGAGGCATGAAGCTGCTGTGAACATTGATTGTTGATCTTGGATCTCTGGTCCATTTGCACTAAAAATGATGTATTCAATATCGTAACTGTAATTTTGCTTGGCTGTGCTCGTTTAGTGAGTTGCACCTCGGGGGGCTCGTAGCGTATTATTCAGAAACCGTTCTGACTGTCAACAGGGTTCTGGAGGTACAAGAAAGCCTCCGCCCCAGGACCTGTTGTTTGAAGGCCAGGGACTGACGGAGGTCAAGCAGCTGGTGGAGCAGAAGAGGGCGGTGGAGAGAGAGCTGGGAGAGCTGAAGGCTCAACTGGAGAAGGCCGGCTTCTCCTCACTTTCACAGATGAGGTAAGACGATGACGATAAGGCTGAATGGATCCTACGAACAAGTATTGTTTGTATCCGTCCATTAAAAGCACATCAACGGGCAACACTGTAGCACTGGGTAACATGTTCCTTCATCACCATGAACACACAAACACACACTTTAGAGCAAAAAAGAGAGAAAATAGTCCCCGACAAAATTCCCGTGATTCAGATCCACTCCAAAATTGAATGGGATCTCCCATGGCCCATGCCACACCCTTCCACCAAGTTTCACGAAAATGGAGCCAGCAGATTTTCCGCAATCCTGCAGACAGACAGACAAACAAACAAACACACAGAACCGGATACATAATCTCCATGGCGGAGGTAATTACACCACACTTATCTATTAAACCTGTTTCTAACCCTCCATCTCTCTCTCTGCCCGCTTTGAAGGAAAGCTCTGTTCAGCCTGCAGGCAGAGAACGGAGATTTGAGGCATCAGCTGAGTGAAGGCCCGCAGCCCGACAGTAAACAGAGTGATGAGCAGGAGGTGTTGGAGGAGGAGGAGGAGGAGTTGGATGTGACCATAGAAGGGACGGAGGAGGATGAAGAGGAGGAGGAAAGCTCTGAGATGTGGGACGCTTGGGACAGCGAGCCGTCTCTGTCGCAGACCAACATCCAGACCAGTGATGAGCAGAGAGCCAACAGACCCGAGTCACTGCACCTGCTCGCCAACTCCTCACAGGTACGGGGGGGGGGGCTGCTTCGTAGAACAGGCAGGTCCTCGCTCCACAGAGGACAACAACTGTCCATGCGTATAAAGCCCATCTAACAAAAGTGTTTTCTTTGTGTCTTTTCCTGTTTGTCGTCCAGGACAAACTGCCTGCCGGTCAGCCGCAGGGCGCCGTGTCCTCTGTGACGCCCGAGAAGAAGGTCCGTCTGCAGCAGAAGAGCAAAGAGCTGCAGGAGAGACTGATGGTGTCTGAAGCCACAGTGCATGCTCAGGCCGAGCAGCTCAAAGACTACAGGGAGCTGCTCAGTGAGTGGACAGACGGATGGCTTGAACTTGAAGTGTTATGTGTTGTGTCAGTCATTTGTTATCGCTCCATACATCTGTTGAGGAAAATAAGCAAAACGAACATAGCTATACAAAAAATAGAGATGGATGCCAGTGACGTCGACGGCAAACACACTGGTGTAAAGCTGCATCTCCTCCTTCTTCTGTGTCTCTGCAGCGGAGACGGCAGTGCAGCAGGACAGTAAGCAGATCCAGGTGGACCTGCAGGACATGGGCTACGAGACCTGCGGCCGCAGTGAGAACGAGGCCGAGAGGGAAGACACCAGCAGCCCAGGTACGTCTGACTGCTGGAGACTCCCTACAGGAGGGCCAGTGGACTGTTTGAATGTCTCCGGGGACTCCGTTTCAAATTGACTTTGCACAGAGAAACATACAAAATCAATAGTAGTAGTAGCATCATACAAACACTAGAGGGAAGCAAAGGAGAGTGACAGTGGAATGTAGCGTCTGTGCATGAACATCTTTAGAGGTTTATACATACTTTCCTTTAAACATCGAGTCAAAAACACACCCTTTGAAACAGTTTAATAGTTTTGCTTAATGCTGCTGTTCCCTGACAGAGTTTGATGACCTGGAGATGTGCACGTCTCTGGACTGCGGCTCCCAGTGGTGGCCTGCCGGCAGTAGCGGTGGCGGCGGCGGCTCCACCTTCACTAAAACCACCACCCAGAGCTCCGGCGACGGAGAAGAGACGTCATCTCTCCAGCGCCTCGTCGAGGACCTTCGCTCCCAGCTGTCCCGCTCTCAGGGAGTGATCCGCGGGCTTCAGAGCCGGCTTCGGTCCCTCTCCACCTCCAGCGACTGCGGGCCCTCCACACCTCGCAAGGTCAACTGGTCCTTCCAGGCCTCGCCCTCCCAGAGCGGGGCGGAGGAGGATGAGGGCTGGCAGTCATCCGACGGAGGCCCTCTGGCTTCGCCCCGACACCCTCACCCGGACAAGGGCCTGCGGGAGCTGGTGTCCCGCGTGGACGCACTGGAGGACCAGCTGAGGAAAGGAGGGAAAAAGTCTGTCAGCGAGGACTTAAAGTCTGCCACCTGGCCGGGGTGAGTGACGGGACACTACAATTTGTAAAAAAGGAAATAAGTTCCATATTTTTGATTAAAGGGGACATATTATGAAAAACTATCAACAAACAAACATGCAAAAATATTTGTATGATCCTTTGATTAAGATCCTATAAAATGTATCTATAACATGAATAACTGTTTACTAGTTCCTGTCAGCCTCTCCCTGATGCAGCGCAGTCTGTGCAGTGATCCATTAATCACTGCAGGCACGAAGCGTCCTGTCAGTATCAGTCCATGTTAATCAAGCGTAACCACAGATGTTTTTATGTAAACTCAGCTGCCTGACAGTCAGAGGGGATTAACTGGCACGAGAATGGGAACCCATTTGCCATGTGAGACCAAACTGTAGCTACAGTGAAGCTTTGGTGCTTTTTTTAAGGGCTGATTCGGGTCCCCCTGTTAATACATACGTCTATATATTTATACATATACTGTATATACAAATACCAAAACATTTACAATTTAGGGAAAAGCTATTGAACCGGTTACAGGAACTCAACTTTAGAGCGTTATCATTGTTGAGAAAAATGTCACAAAACTACATTTAAAAATCTGCTATCAAAAAGTATAATTCATTTATATTTCCAAGCCCATTAAACCCTGTTGTGATGTCTTTACATTTGGACATTGCCTCACAAATGGCACATTGTAGCTACAGTATCTTCAGACAGGACGACCAACTAACTAAACTAGACAAAAGAAAACATTTTTTAATAATCCTTTATTGGAATTATTTTTTATTTTTTATTTTTAAGTCTAAAATGAAGATGCTTTCTAATGACACTGTGCTGACTGAAGCAGTACAGGATTTAAATAGTCTATTATGAGAAAAATGGAATTGTATTAAAATATCAAAATATGCAACTCTCATTTCGGTTCTTCTCTTTCCGTAGTAAATTCGACACTCTGATCCAGGCTCAGGCCAGAGAGCTGTCTCACCTCCGCCAGCGGCTGAGGGAGGGTCGGGGCGTGTGCAACATCCTCACCCAGCACCTGGGAGACACCACCAAGGCCTTCGAGGAGCTGCTGAGGGCCAACGACATCGACTACTACATGGGCCAGAGCTTCAGGGACCAGCTGGCTCAGAGCGGCGCTCTGGCGCAGCGGGTCAGCGCAAAGATCAGCGGACGTGAGTGGTTCACTTCATGTAACGGACATGCTGAGATATAATTAGATATGGGAACACAAAGGATGTTATCGTATCTCCAACAGGAGATCATCCTGAAGATCCAGATGAGAAGACAGAGCTGCTCGCCATCCGGTCAGTGAACACATACTCATCAGTGTGTGTGTGTGTGTGTGTGTGTCGTTTCTGTGTTTGCCTGTTCCTGTGTGTTGCTTCTCTGGAGCTCTGCGTAACAGCAGGCTCCATGTTGGTCAATGGAAAGTATTGGTGTGTGACGTTCGGGCCGACGTTTGTTCCTCAGGGCGAATTAATCAGACGCTCTCTCGATAATGAGCGATGATCTCACCGGATAGTTAATGACAGAGATAACTGGGTAATTCATGAAGGGCTGGAGAGTCATCTAACACACAGGAAGACACAGATGCACTCCCTCATGAATTATTTGGCAGTATTGATAGAGAAGCAGTTTTTGAACACTTTTAGAAAACACAGAAAAACACAGAAAAAACCTCAGTCTATACTCGGTGTCAGTTAAGGCATAATGCTTTTAATATTATTAGTTTTCAAGTAAAAATGTATTCGAAAAATTATTTTTGGCCTTTTTATTACACTAGCAATGTGATGGAGCTGTGCCTTCTTCATTAACATATATATATTTCACACATTTTTGGACAGAGTTGGTACGAGTTCTGTGATATTAGTTAGTAGACAGTAGTAATTAGAGAGTAGCCTCTTCTCTTGATTCACGTGATTTTAAATGTGAAGGGTGTAATGTTACGCACTTTGAAGGGAGATTTGTTTCTTTCTTGACATTTAAATCAGAGCGATAAATTGCTACTCAATCAAAATTAGATAGAGGGAAAATAATGAAGAAACAGAAGGTCAATTAATACACTTTAGTGTTTCATTACCTTCTGGCTTTCAGAGACCGTGGGCTTCTTTCATTATTATAATATCTTCTTATAGTACAGACAGCTAGTAGGCTGACATGAAGAAGCTTAGTGACGCCTTCGGCTGCCTCTTATGTCAGCTGACCCGCGCCTTGTTGTAGTCATCGTTCCCTGTTTAGAACATCTCTACATTTCCCTGTTCTCATTGCGAATGCTGTGATTTGTACGACACAAAGTCGGGTAGAACTTTAGCAAACGGTTTGCTTGAAATGAGAATCACAACATATGTCGTTTCAACCCACATGGACTGAACAATGACTACGTATTTGTGCGATTAGAAAGAGTCAGTCAAACTGAATATTCCTGTGTTAACCGCAGATAACATCGGAGAAAGTCTTTATCTCATATCTTCGTGCCTCTGTGCCACAGAACTTATTTGGTTTCTTTCACTCGTCTCTTTCCTTTCACACCATGCCAAGTCTTTTTTTCCCGCTGCTGGTCGTCGCAGCTGGCAGGATGTCTCGTTGGGCCCTTCAGCAACTTGTGAAGTCAGCTGCTCTGACAGCGCTGCATTACAAAACCATAAAGTCCTGCGGGGCAGAGCCACGATTGGGCCGCCCTGCACCCACCACCACACACTCATCCAACCCATACAGCTCATTCATTTCTGCTGGGGAGTCGTGACCAGCAGGGCTCTGCTGATGTCCCAGCAAGGACCTTAACTGTCCGGTCGATCGGTCGGCTAATTAGGCAGACGGCAAAGAAGAGGGGACAAAAGAAGAGCAAAAAACAAAAGGACGGCACGAGTGAGAACAGGACAAACAAAGTTACACAAGAGGAACAAAACAATCTTTGTTTAATATAGAATGAACATCATACCAATATTCTTAGTGTGGGACAAAAGAAACAATGATATAATGTTGCTATCAAACTCAACTAATCAATATCTTTATATTATTGATAAATCAGTCAAACTCCTGAGCTGGCTGAGAGGTATACGTGTGTCTGGTGTTGGATGTAGGTGACGTCATACTGTATATTTGATCGGACAGCAGTGGAGGAGGGGAATCATTTTATCAAATGTGCACCTCAAGGTGGTGAAGCATTAAATTGCTTTGAAAATGCAATAGGCTGGAGGTTGGTTTAGAACAGTCTTTCTAAACAAACCTCAGCATGAATGTTTGGGACTCTTTTACAAGTATTTCAAAAGTGTCTCTGTCTCTTTTAGGCAAAAGCAAAAAGCGCAGCTTGTGGCCGACGAATGTCCTGGATGTTCAGTCATTTGTACCGCATCTAATTCTGCTTCTTAATGCCGCTCTCTGATTTTCGTACCTGGGTTCGATGAGAAGAGTCACAAGGCTGCCTGAAAGGTGGAAAAATAATAGTTATTTATCAACTTCAATTTGAATAAAAATATCAGTAAAATAGCTGACAGATGATGGGCAGTTACTGCATGAAAGCCCATACGGTTTTTCGATGAATGAGCTGAAACATGCTAAAACAAAAACAACAAAAACACTGGTGTGGTCCTTTAAGCTGGACCATAGAGACCATAGGGTGAGTGTTGGGTCAAACCCACAAATAAACAATGCTCTGTGAATAACTAGAGTGTCCCCTCAGAGAGAACGAGAGACGGAGAGAGAGAGAGAGAGAGAGAGAGAGAGAGAGGGAGAGAGGCAGAGAGGGAGAGAGGCAGAGAGGCAGAGAGGGAGAGAGGCCCGCAGTCATCTAACATCATGTTGTTGCAGCACAGATGGCCGACCAGATGTGAAGGAGATTTATTGAGTGTGTTTACTGTGAGTCTGCGACAGGCATCCCATTTAGACTGTCCCTCTGATTCTGAGTGTACGTACAGGGTGTGTGTGTGTGTGTGTGTGTGTGTGTGTGTGTGTATGGGGGGCATTAACTTAATTCACGCTAACACTTTGTGACATATTGTATGTATAAACACACAATCAAGTAGCATTAATGCATGACAGGGTGTCCCGATAAAAATTATATTTTAATATACGACTAATCTGCCACAGCACATTTGCTTTGAAAGAAATGGGATGCCACTTAGATTACTTTTTTTTACATTGACATAATAAGGAGAAAACACCTTAAAGAATATGTCTGCCATTGATTGGTTTTCAGTACAAAACAACTAGTAAAAAAGCAAGATCAACATCTTCAAAAAGAAAACATTGTCAGTGAACGTAATCATGGCAGCGATTAAAATATACATTATGGGTATGAATGTATGTCTATATTCAGTGTGTGTGTGTGTGTGTGTGTGTGATTGCACTGCTGTGCAATGCTGCCGAGGCTTTTGCTGCTTGCGTTGGGCTCCAAGCATGTTGGCATGGCCTCTAATCAGGTTAAGTTATTAAGACCTCCGGTGGGGAGGGAAATAGGTCATGAGCAGCTAAACGCAGAGAGGGAGGGAGGGAGGAGGAGAGAGAGAGAGAGAGCGAGAGGGAAACGTGAGGGGAAGCAGCAGCAGGACGTAGCTCCACTGAGAGCCTCAGCTTGCTTCAGCGTATCGGGAGCAGCACATGGCGCTTAAACATCCAGCACTGCTCTGATCTGCATTACGTAAGAGCCTCTCATCAGAAACCTGGATTTTATTTTTATTTGTGGAGAGGATAATGCAGTTTTGACTTGAATTGATCTGCTATTCCACCTACTTACTATTGGTTCTTGGATTTTCTGCAAGCTAAAGCTGGATATAAACTCTTCTTCTGGTGTAAAGCTTCCTTTTCCAACGTGGGACACTTTAAAATAGAAATAAAAAATAATTTTCAACTCCTCGACAAATCCTGCAAAGAAGAGCCGCTCTTATTTATGAATTCACTCCTGCGCCAGAGAGGAGGCGTGCTTGTTCTTGCAGGTTGACAGCGAACAAGCAGAAGAAAGAGGAAGTGCTGCTTTGTGGACGATCATTCATTCGGCTCCCGTTCCTCTCTTTCTCTGATGGGCAGTGCAGCGTGAACGCACGAGCCCTGGGGATCCGGACGTCCGTTTATATATACGCACATCCCTCTCCTCCCTCTGCGTGTTGCTCTTTCGTCACTACATCTCTCCCGCAGGGTCTGCTGCTGCTGCTGCTGCTGCTGCTGCTGCTGCTGCTGCTGCTGTTGCGTTGGCTGGTGGGATAGGTTTTGTCCAGAGTGGTACTAAGAGGCTTTCCTTTGAGGGCACTATTCAAGACTTCAATTGAAAAAAAGGCTTATTTTGGGACCGGAGACAGGCAACAGGAAAGAGAGAGATTTAGCAGGGTTGTAAACAAACAAAAAGAGGAAGAACCCGAGTGTCCTCAGGCACTTGTTTCAGCTCTTTGCTCACCACAGAGCTAATTATAGTAATATTTTTGTTTCTATTTTAGCTTTTCAATTCATTTCATGCTTCACCTCATCGCACGCTGGTGGGGTTGAATCTCAAAACTGTGCTGAGCTGCACACGGAATTCACTTTTCTTGATCTCTGCTGACAGCTGTTCCTGTCATCAAACCATCTGACTGATCCGCTGTGGTTGGATCTACATCAACGTTTGGAGGTCAAATCCTTTGAATCCGCTGTGTGAATCAACACTTGTTTTTTTGGTTCTGTTGCTTCAGTCTGCCCCCTCCACATGCTCGTCTTTGTGCCCTTAGAATCTGATTTGGGATTTATTTGGGTTACCACCTGTGGTCCCAGCTCACACGCTCCCAGGATCTGTGTCTAGGTGTGTGTGGAGGAAGCCACCAAAATCTATCTCCCTGGGAAGCCCGAACTTAATCTGAGGATTTGCTCTGCTTTTCACACGCCCAGTCATCCCTCCATCCTTTGTATCCACTCTGCCTGTCCACTGTACCTGCTGCCTCACACAGGCTGAGGTCAGGACCTCAGCCTGCTAAGCTAATGAGCCACGCTCGGTTACCTCTGGAGACACGGCTGGGAGGAAAAACTGCAACTGAGAAAAACTTAAACGACCCAGGAGTCTGAGAGAGAGAGAGAGGAGGGATGGCCAGTCAGTAGCCCAGGCAGAGGGCCGACGGCCGGGGGAAGCACAGGGGGCCGAAAGGTGCCTGATGGCTCCTTTGTGGAAGGCCATGCTGTCGAAAAGCAGCCCGCTGTACAGAGACTCTCTGTTCTCCTTCTCTCTGTGGGAGTGGAAGGCCCAGGAGAGAGAACTGCTGCTGCTGAAGAAACTCACCGACAGGGAGAGGAGGGCACTGCTCACACAACTCCAAAAGTAAGACGGACACGAAAAAAACCTACCTCGTGGAATGTCCATGATAATAGCTTATTTATGTAGAACTTTTTGAACTTTTAAACATAATTGTTTACCATTTAAAAAAAAAAAAAGGTAAAAGTCTCAGAGCCAGGCTAGCTGTTTCCACCCGCTTCCAGTCTTTATGCTAAGCTAGGCTAACCAAACAAAGCTCACAAACAAGTATTTTATTCATCTTTTTACTTAAAGTCTGCTGCATTTTAGGTCACAACAGTTTGTGATGTGATGTGAACATCAAAAGACGGAAAAGTACTGTCGGTGGACTCTGATGTTGCAATTGTCTTGTGACTGTGGGTCTGTGTGCGTGTGTGTGTGTGTGTGTGTGTGTGTATTGTCAGTGTGTGTATCAGCTTGCCATTGATTTAGATGAATGACCTCCACCTCAGCATCTGTGTACCAACATGTCACCGTTAATTAAAACAGCTGTCGGGGACACGCTGCTGCGAGTGTGTTGTCTTGTTCCCCCTCCATCCTTCCTCTCTATGTCTGCCCTTCTAGTTTTTATTTTTCCATTCACGCGTATCACGTCGGTGTGATGCTTCTTGTGAAAGCGTGAGTCTGCACTTTTACCCCGTGTGATGCGATGCAGCGTCATGTACTAAGAGGCTTCCCCTGAAGCAACGCAGTCGGCAAAGCCTCTGTGGGACAGTGCAGATCAGCAGGCAGGTGGCTCACACACCTCGTACATCGTCGCTCATTAATGCTCTTTATCCTTTGAGTCACAACTTAGGCAGCGGATGCAGCTGTTCTCACGCTCGCTCCGTTCATATTATTTCACTTTTATAGATTTTCATTTTGAAAAAACTGGGATTTTCTTAAGATTTTGTGCTTCTATGCGTGGTTGACAGGTAACAACAACTGATCTGATAGACCAGTGTAGGAGCAAGTTAAGGTATATTGGATATTTGGGTCTCTGCACCAACTGGTCCAACAGTACATCATTTGAAAAGTTTGATCAGTTACATCAGTGGTTCGCAAATGTTTTTGGTGGCAAGGACCCCCAATTTATTAGATTTTGCTTCAGGGAATGGAAAGAGAAAGATTTTGGTTGTTCGATATGATTAAGACCAAAACGTATTTTGTGCAGATGGGTGTAAAGGGCTTATTAGCTCAAAGGCAACTCAGTGGTGGAAATGAGGGAGGAGTAATACTACCCACCCACATTTATCCTGCTGGTCCAGGAAAGAAAACCTAAAACTTAAAGAAAACAGGTTTTTTGATGTACATGTATGGGTTGCACTAAGTTAATGTGGTCTGGAAGAAAGTAAATGGATTAGTTTCACTGATAATTAAAACACATATGAATAGTATATATATCTGTGTGTGTGTGTGTGTGTGTGTGTGTGTGTGTGTGTGCGTTACAGGCTCAGTAAGGAGCTGCAGCAGAAAGACAAGGTCATCGAGTCTCTCCGCACCAAACTAAACCAGCATCATCACAATCAGCGCTCTGACACGCCCAGCAGCAGCCACGCCCTCTCCGACACCACCGACCAATCGGATCGCATCTCCTATGTGTCCGACGAGCACGGATCCACCAACGAGGACCTGGATCCTTGCTCCGACGTGGACGCTGCCAGCGAGCTTGGCCAGAAGGACACACGGACTTGCACCAGAGTCGCCACAGGTGAGAACGTGACACCCGTCGTCGGCATAACACCAGCCTTACACTTTTAATTCAGCTATCGGCTTTTATCTCATGACCTGTGCAGTATCATGTCCTCCCTTCATCTCAAATATCAGAAAGAGTCCTGGCCTAATGTGATGCTTTTAAACGCGGACGTGGTTTGAGGTCAAACACACGCGTTCCATCCATCACCTCCTTTAGTGTGACAGCAGGCTGCTTTTCATTTCCAGATTGCCACTCCCACAGTGGCACCGTGTCACATCATGCGTCTGTACCATCCGTCACCTCATCCCATAGAACCTGCCTCAGCTGCCCCAGCATGCATTGCCCCAGCTCGCCGCACAAGCCCGCAGACGTGCAGGGTCAGACAGGTAGGAGTGGGCTCCTGAGCGTAGCCCAGGCTGCGAAAGAAGTCCCTTCATGTGAATTACTTTTCTGCCGCATTCTTACACCTTCACCTCGCACCTCCGACGGCGCCTCCTGCCTGTATCTCTCTTCTCACTCTTGTGCTTCATTCTTCTTCTTCTCCTCCCAGCTCCAGCCTCAGTCTTCACCTCTGCCCCCTTCCACCCTCCACCTTCCTCCTCCTCTTTCTCCTCCTCCACCCAGAGGGTACCTTTGCCCTTCCATCCCAACCCCGCTACCCTGCGCACCCGTTACCCGGGCGATGGGGGAGTGGGTTTCTCCCTGGCTGAGGTGCATCAGGAGCTGCAGATGTTACAAAGGCAGCTGGGAGGCAATGAGAGTGCGTCGGCCTGACTGTGCCGTGCATGAGTTTGCGTGTGGGAGAGTGTGAACTAACTGTGTGTTTGATGCTCAGTAACACTGTGCATCATATCAGGCTGAATATCAACAGCACAAAATCAAGCCATTGGCAGCCAAGAAAACTTGTATTGTGCATTCACACACTGAAGAAGATGGTGAAGTTTTTCTAGCCGCCACCCAATATCGAGCGTCTTCCCGAGCTGCTCTTGCTTAAAAGTTCAAACTTCCAAAGAGTCATGACATATTTCTTTTAACTTCCTTTGGTTTGGAGATTCACAGTATTCTCCCAGTACGAAACAACTAAATCATTGTTGTCTGCATGTGAAGCTAGCTGCTCAGTATAATAAGTATGTTCGCACATCCAAAAAGGATTAGCCGTGTAGCTGCCTCACCATCAGTATGAGGATTATGGATGTTAACCCTGCTACAGGCTTTATTCTCTTGTCCTCTCCTCTTCGCTTTGACTAACACCCTCCACTCTCTCTCTCATTAAGTAACTGGTCATCATTTGATGCTTGATGAACACAGAGCACCCAGTTTGAGAAGGATTTGCTGTGATTTCTAAACACTAATGAGGGATGGAGCTTTGAGAAACTAGACCGATATCATTTGGCTGATTAAGTCGCTCGCTACGTCTCTTTCAGTCTTGCAATGTAGACAAGTGTCTATCTCTCTCAGGCTGGGTTCTTTGCCTTTTATTAGCTGCTATTTAACTGTATTGACTTACTTTCATGTGACTTCATCTTCTTCTTCAGGGTTTTCCACTCCCCAGTCCAAACCTCTTCAGGGTTTCCCGTTTGCCCACCAGCAGCCCGACTCCTCCGCCTTTCTGCCTCTCTCCTACCATGGATACCAGCCTTCTCCTTTCAGCAGCGCTACCAGCGGCGGTCTGGATGCCGGCTCGGCAATGAAAGCCGGGGCCAGTCTGTTGGAGAGCAGTGCATTGTGGGATATGAGCTATGGTACCCGACCGGTGAGACTCGGAGCGGACCTGTCCTCGGGATCCTCGGGGTACCAGTCCGGCGCCAGTAACACAGGTAGACTCTCAAATAAATAATGTGTTATTATAAGTGCAAAAAATATATACAGGCTGGTGACTAATGACGGCCAGATAAAACCTTTCACTTGGTAAATAAATGGGCAAAAATATGCAGAAACACTGATGTGGTCCGTCAATACCTGTGTTGATTTTATTCATCCATCTTTGTATTTGATATTTACAGTGTGACTAAAACTAGTGGTCTCTAAAAGCAAGTTGTGAATTGTGTTTCTGTTACAGGTTCAGACTTGATGAAGGAGCACCTGAGAGAGATCAGGAGTCTGAGACAGAGACTGGAGGACTCCATCCAGACCAACGATCGCCTCCGGCAGCAGCTGGAGGACAGACTGGCTCACACCGCCACTGAGAAAGGTAACACACACACAAATACACACACTCAATAACATGGTAGAGCTGTGTTTATCAGGTGCCTGAGTTTCATTCTTATTTCAATGGAATTGTTCTAATAATTGATTTGAAGCAAGCTGTTAATTTGTTAGATTCAGGAAAACATGAGGAAGTGTAGAGTTGGTAAGTTATCTCATTGTAGATATTTAATATAAAGCCTAATCTGCAAAACACTAGCTTGTTAGCTTGTTACCTTGCTTGCACATGATAAATATTACATGTCTAACGCCCCCATGTCTTCTCCAGGGGCTCCTACCAACATCTACATCCAGGGTCTGGACTCGGTCGGCCAGCTGTCCAGCGAGATCAGACTTCTGAAGGAAGAGAACGCCAGTCTGCAGAACCAGCTTAAACAGGCCACCAGAGGTACAGTCTTATGCTCACTACCAGGGCCTCAGCCTGTAGAGGAATCCATTAAGTTGTATGACGCAGATTTAGAGCTTTCGTGCCTGCCATCGCACAGAAGTTATTATCTCCGCCAGACATAAGCCTGTGTGGAGATCATGCGTTAAGTTGTATGTGTGTGTGTTTGTGTCTGTCAGCGGCTAATCTCGAATACTACTCGACCCACCAGCCTGATATTTACTGTGTTCATTTATGACTGTATGCTCAAGGGTCTCTTGGGGTCGTGGTGATTCACAATTTTGGAAAAACCTATTTTATTGATTGTTTTTTACCGCCATTGAGTGACATTCAAGTCTTCTTTGTTTGGAAGGGAAGAGGGAGACACGCCCTCTACTCAATGCACTTTTCTAGGCATCAGTTCTGCTTCTGTTCAGGGCTAAATAACTTGCCCCTGCTCTGCACTATCAGTGTAATGTAAAAATGTAATGTCCTGTGTCCCCTGCAGAGGGCAGCAAGGAGGCGGAGCAGCTGAGGGGGGCGGAGCTAGAGGCGGAGAGGTGGGCGGAGCAAAGCAGGAAGCTGCAAACTGAGGCTGAAGCTCGCAGTCATGAGAATACAGAGCTGAAACAGGACAGACAGAAGAACCAGGAAGCCATCAACAGGTGTGTGTTCATGTACTTTGTAATTGTCGTTTTACGACCTTGAGAGTCAGTGATGCCGAGTGTGGTCAGAGGGGAAACAGCCCTTCAACCAGGAAAGGGGCCGGGACATACTGCTCCTCAACCTGGTGGTTAAGTTAGGGCGCTAGAGACTGTATCGCGTCCAGTAGGGGCCTCTCATGTATAGAAGTGCAAGTGAGCAGATTTTTTGATCAGCTGCTTTGTATAACAAGAGCTGGATATGACAATAACAGGCTAAATAACGTATGGTTTCATGTGTGTGTGTTTTCTTAGACTCCAGCACGAGGTGAGCGTCCTCCAACAGCAGCTCTGTGAGAGCCACAGTCTGGTCCACTCTCTTCAGTGTGAGCTGCAGGTCTACCACAGAGTGTGTGGAGTCAACACAAACACACACCCAGGTAAGAGACTGCGATGTGAACTTCCAGAGACGTCTTAAGCCCCTAAAATCAGCTTTTGTGCAGCGTCACGGCAGCTGCAGGAATCTTTCTTTAAAAAAAAATCTTTGTACAACTCATCCGTGTTTGTGTGTTTCCAAGCAGGTCAGGCCGGTGATGGTGCCAAACTTGGACGCAGCGCTGCGACTTTGGACCCCAGGGAGCTGCACCTTCAGCTGGAGCAGCAGCTGAGCGGACAGGCCGACACACAGCCTCGATCCAGGAGACAGCTCTTCAACGGTCAGTATATGC
Source organism: Anarhichas minor (assembly GCF_050575085.1). Taxonomy (NCBI): domain Eukaryota; kingdom Metazoa; phylum Chordata; class Actinopteri; order Perciformes; family Anarhichadidae; genus Anarhichas; species Anarhichas minor. The sequence continues at coordinate 772,528 of NW_027466542.1, read as the reverse complement.
CTGACACACCCGACAGCATGTTGAAATATGATGCTAAAGCCGATCACAACACCAGATTAAGAAAGATGATTCTTTTGGAGCTCAATAACTGAGATTGATGATATATTGAGAAGGAGATTTATGCAGCTCGGCACTGATGGAAATCTTCCTCCTACAGAAAACGTTCCCTCCCCCCCTGTGAGAGACACTGGGCTCATCAGTCCTTCCTCTCCTCGACCTCATGCACAGAAGCATGCAGCAGAAACTGGAGCAGCCGGTCAAGGTGAGAACCTCACAATCAACACTTAAATGTGAGAACAGTTCAGATTCCCTTATTATTCTGCCGATACATCCATTTATCACATGGCGGCACACCATGGCACATACATCTCATGTGTCTGCCTCCTGCTCCTGTTCCTAATTCTCTTGTCTTCCCATCCCTGCAGCCTCGACACTGCAGGGCCAAGCTCCCGACGGCTCATTCGCCAACCGTCACGGCCGCCATGCAGTGGGCCATGTCGATGACTTCAAGGCTCTGCAGCAGCAGATCCTGGAGGGCAGCGCTCTCCTCCGCAAGATGGAGACTACATGTTATTCCCTGAACGCCCCGCAGGAGTTCAGCCTTCATCAGGTGAGAGAGACGGGAAGCCAAAACACCACAGACCAGGTCATCCTGATGGTGACTGAAGCAGCTAATTCAAGTTGATGTCATGTTTTGGATTGTATTTGTGGCGGGATGCCGTCCCCCTTGTTAGCAGGATGACTAAAATGCATGCCCCTTGTCAACCTGCCATCCAGAGGGTTGCAGTAATAGATATTGGTTGGTCACCAATAACCAGTGTTACTATGGATGTTCTTTAGGACTGTAAGCCACTGTCGGCGCTTTTATCTGAAGCTATCTCCCAGCATGATTTCATAGAGGTAAACAGGCCGTGCGTAATGGCACTGCGGAACTTCTCATAGGCTGTAGTTTTATCAGCATTTTAGTCCTTCATACAATCCGTCTAGTCATCTATAACTGAACACATGATCAAATGATAATGTATGAATACTTGCCACCGAACGGTGTTTACATAACCTTCAAAACGAGCTACAACGGACTGTGTGCGCCCGTCATAGGCGCGCTCTTGCACTTAAACAGCACTTAAACCTTAAACCCCCCCCGTCTCCATCCCCCGTGGTAGCAGAGACAGTGCAGGGGTTGTTAAGTTGAATGTGTTTGCCTGACGCATTGATCCTTTATTATCTGACTGAGGTTTGGGAAAGTTAGACTCTGTGGCCCCGACCACGGCTCTGAAATACCAGTAGCCTGACTGTGCTGTGTATTGATAAATCCGTGGCGCTGTCCGTGGTGCTGAAGTGGCAGATGGATTTGTGATTGCAACTTTTCTCCACTGAGTCCCGCCTTTCTGTGGTCGTCTTCATCGATGTTATTAAAAAAAATACAGAACCAGAAGAATCGTTCATGGGGCGGTTCTCTAGTCCTGTTAACGATCAACATTCAACAATCAACACTCACATGGCCCACTGATCATTGGTGTTATGGGCTATAATTAAGAAGAAGCAGCTCTAGAGGCTGCAGTGTTTATATAATTATATACAAACAGTGTAATAGCATCACATTATTATTATTATATAGACCCGAGGTTTTGTCGACATAGAAATGAAACCCTCCACGTGGAAGTCAGTGCAGTCTGAATGTTGTTTTCAGAAGATCTTTTATATTTCATACCACCTCAAACAGATCATTTCTTTCACACTGTTTTTCGTTTAGACTTGTGAAATGCTGGAGAGATGTGAGTGGATGAAGGTCGATGGGGCAATGACACCAACACTTTTATGAAGAACAGTGTGAAAAATAATGACGAATAAGCTATGAGAAAAATACCAATATGAAATATGAATAAACCTTGAAAAAACATCTTTAATGAAATATAAATGAACTGCAACTCTACATAGTTTAGTCCATCTTTACTGTTGATTTACATTGTTATTAAGTGACTACTCTTAGCTGCTGGTCACCAAGACATTTTAACTTTGTGTCTTTTTCACCTGTTAGGGCTTTATTGGGCTAGATGATTGACAGATTAACAAGCGGAATAGCTGATAGATGAACTAATAATTTAACTTTTTTATTAACATCTTGTTTTTTGTGTGTCTCAGCCCTCAGACTCAGACTCTGTCAGCAAGCTGCTGTCTGACACTAAAACCCTGCGAGAGATCCTGGAGGAGGCCGGCGCTCTGCTGCAGATGTTCTGGAGAGCAGCTCTTCCAAACCACGAGGAAGCCAAGCAGGTCTGAACAAAACGCCTCGCAGTCTTACAGAGTGAAATCACAGAGCAGCAGTCTGATGGGATGGAACATGTAGAGGAGCCCAGAGCAGAGGAGTTCTTTTTAAAAACAGCCTTTGATCTTTCGTTGCTCCATGTGAAGCCTTTTTTTAATGTTTTCATCACGTTTAACGTAGTGAAACACTGGCTGATGCTTTTGTGGCAGTACAGGGTAGTTCCAGGAAGTAACAGCTGAATCACTGGAGTCTAAAGCAGTCTGTGTCAGACCTTTACACCCTGCACAAAATGATTCACGCGTCAACCGATCATTTACTCTTCTAATCCCGTGTGTTTTTGGCCTCAGCAGCGATGTACCTGCATGTACCTGCATGTGTGGACAGACACTAAACATTTACTCTGTGTGTGTGTGTGTGTGTGTGTGTGTTTACAGGATCAGTCTCTGAGGGAGGAGGTTGTCTCGCTCCGTCTGATGCTCTCGGAGCATGAGCAGGCTCTAAAGGACGCCATGGAGAGAGTGAAGAGCTCCGACCGCACCAAAGATAGCATGGAGCACTTTATAGTCAACCAACGTGAGTTGCTAGTCTCTCTAGTCGATCATATAAAACCGTGTACCATCCACTTAGTCTGTTGGTTGAGTAGTAAGAGTTAAGGCAAAGATGAATTATCACGAGATGGGCTGATCGTTCATCATCGTCTGCGTCTGTCACGCTGTCTTGCGTCGTCTTCTTCCAGCCCTCTCTTCCTTCTTCATCCGCCTTTTTTTTTTCTTCCTGTCGCTCCAATCGTTCAATCCCAGAGCAGCTGTGCTATTGACTCTTGTGTTTGCCGCTCGTCTTCTGTTCGACCCACGAATGAACAAATGGCGTCTCACAGGTGCTGTGTGTGTGTGTGTGTGTGTGTGTGTGTGTGTGTGTGTGTGTGTGTGTATGTGTGTGTGTGCTTGTTTACAGTGTCGAGAACACGGGACGTGTTGAGGAAAGCAAAGACAAACTTGCAGGTGAGTTCTCACGTGTTCCCCTTCTGGTTTTGAGCGACATTCACCTTTTATTCTAGCGGTGTGAGAATAACTAAGATAATCCGAAGTGAGAGTAAAGCTCCTCGTTTCCTTGTTGCCTCTGTAACGCCCTCTCTTTCCTCTGACTCCTGCCGAGTCTCCTCAGGAGAACGAGCTCAGGATTTCCTCCCTTCGCTGCGCCTCTTTCTCCCCCTCCCCCTCCCCCTCCCCCTCCTCCTCTTCCTCACACCCCTGGCCTGTTAAAGGTATGGTCCCCTTGGCTCTAGCTGTGCTTGCTTCAGTGTCCCGATAACATGATGGAAACCCTGGGATTAAAGATATTTCTAATAAATGATGCTGCATGTAAATTGAACATCCTGGTTTAAACACTAGATGACGACTAAATTCAGTGACATGATCTCAACCTCTTGAGATTTTACCGGTTCTGCCTGCTCCGTTTGTTACATCTTAATATTAGACAGATCTCTTTTACATTTACATTGTAATCTTTTAAGTGGGCGCAACAGAAACCAAGTTTTGGCCATTTCTGCCTGTTTTAACTTATATAATAGTTCCTGTGGGCGCTTAGGCCATGCAAGCTTATGATACATCGGATACAGATATAGTTTTTGTAATATGTGGGCACACCAGTATACGCGACTCTATGGGTTTTTCTGGTGCAGCGACAGGTTGACAGGTTGAGAACTATCCGCATTTAATAGTATTGGCCTCTAACTCCTTATGTTTTTCTGTATATGGCTCACAATCACAAATGTTTGGCCACCCCTGATGTAGCCAATTAAGCCATTTAATTCTAAATTTGAACTGTCGGTGTTCTACCACAGGCACACTGGCACACTAGCAGCCTTATACACAAAAAAATCTGCTTTTCACTAATGTCTCCTTTCTGTCTGCAAACATGAACTTGTTTCGCTGAACAAACTATCTACTAAACATCCAGCAAATAATAAGGCAGCAGCTAATGACAGTTTGCCGGCTACAGTTCCTTGATTTTCACAATAAAGATAATAATATCTGAAAAGCAGCTTGACATGGATTTTATTTCTGCAACTGAGAGGATTTTTGTGATCTCAGTTGGACGTTAAAGGCAAACCTGTGATGTTTTTGACCACTAGTGGTGCTGTGGAGCCATGTTTTAATATGTGTGCCTCTGGTTTTGCCCTACTAACACTTACACAAAGACGACCACACAGATTGGGTGATGGTTCACATTATGACCATAGAGTCATTAACCCTTTACACTGGACATCATTTGTTTTAGCATGCCAACATTTTCCTTCTATCTCCCTGAAGAGAAGTGAAGGGAGACACATTCTTGTGTTCTTAAGTTACAAATCATTCCCTTAAGATCACTAACTTGTGTGCACGGTGAATGTTAGTTCCCTCAAATTAATAATGTACACTTGCTCGAGAGAAAGTTTGCTCTGATGAAATTGTGCAGCAAATGATTCAATTTGCCCTCTCTCCTCTTTTAATCAGGTGCACTTCTTCCTTCTGTTGAGGGATTCTTTGCTCATGTTCTTTATTGTTTACACATATGTAAACTATGACATGCTGTAACTGTAGGCTGTGTTAATTTGAGGAAGTTAATGAAGCTTTGTAGCAGACTAATTACTAATTTGAGACGACGTTTTATCAAATATCAGAAATACCATAATTTAAATCGCACTAAATGTCTCCGCCTTTGTGTTTCAGGTGAAAACACGGGAGGCTTCTGTGAGCTCGCCTTCTCTCCTGGTTGGGGTGTCATGAAGCCGCGGGCTTCCTCCTCCTCCTCCTCCTCCTCCTCTGCTGTCCCGGGACAGTCTCTCTACCAGCGCCCCCTGCATTCAGCCTTCCTGTAGTGCACCAGCCCCGAGATCCTCCTCATCTCATTGTTGAAACAGAAAACACAGTAAATCCTGACTCTCCTCTCAGCTGGAGAGACATTTCAGTTGAGCGACTCCTGTCTGTGTGTGTTGAGAGATTTCTGCTGGTTGATGAAAGTTTATGAATGAATGAATGATGTAATAGTTTTAATATTGGTATAATGTGTGTAGGTTTTCTGTGGGCTTTTGTTGAGGCCATCAACTGAAGTGTTTTCTCTTGTTTATGTGAGACAGTCTGAGTTGGGCTGGAGTTGGTTTGTGAGTCATAGTTTCTGATTAAGCCTTTTTTTCAGAGATCAAACAAATATACAATCAGATTTAAAACAGCGTTGGGCTCCCAGAGACAGTTTAATCCAGGTTTGGTAAGTCTACATGAACAGTTTTTAATGTAGACCTGGTCTCATGCAGTCTAAGTACATGAAAAAACACGATTGTTTTCTTGTTTTTCCTGAATTCTAATTTGATATCTTTTCTCTGTTAGACAATCCGAAATAACCACTTAAGAGGAAATATTCTCCCATAACTCATAAATCACAAGCTCCCATTCAGAAGCCAACTTCAGCCTCGTACTTCAGCAGGGATTCGATGAAAGTAAATCCGCGGGATGCCAGCAGGATGGGGGCTTCAAAAAAGCCAAACCCAAACTGCAAAGTGCTTCCTCTCAGCCTCTGTCGAGGCTCATGTATGTAGTTAGTGTGTAGAATACTTGCATGTGGTTTGAGCAGCTCGTGGAAACAAAGCCATACTCTCTGACGTACAGTAGATATGTTTTTGCTTTGTCCTAATTGTCATAAAAATGGCCAGCTACTGATAGCATATTTGAAAATACTGTAGAACTACCAATAGACAGTTTGGCCAAATAGCTGGTAGATGATGTTCTCTTGCATTTACTCATAAATAAAACACCAATTAAGGATTTAGTTGCTCTTTAAACTCCAGAGTATTACTGTTAAGTATGGAGTCAGTTCTCTTCAGATATTTAATAACGAATATGGGTCCAACCCAGTTTCTCCTGCTGAAACGCTAACCTGCAGTGTTGGAAGGCCTTCTGGTGAAGCTGCTGTAATATAAAAAAAACAAGCACATGTAACAGACTGTCATGGAGCTGCTCAGCGGTTTGTGTGATGCCTTCAGTGACCTATCCGATAAAATAAATTAATTTTATAGTGTACGGTCCAACAGCGATGACATTTCATTTTTGTAACCAGGAAAATGGACCACGCTTTTATCTCTTTTTTTCATATTTCTGTCCTTTTGCTGTTATTTCTTTTATCTTTTATTAAATTTGTTAATGTCTTTATGTTTGAATTATGTTTGAATGTCCCTCAAGATGACAATCGGTTAAAACATTTTTAATATATAACAATCTCCAGGGAGAAATGTCTGTATGTAAGGATTACTTCTTCCTAACTTCTGCAGGATTGGTGACGCTCACTGTGCAAATGAACTTTTCTGAAATCGGGTGTTTTACACTGGCCTCTCCGAATTGTATTTCTTCTTTTTTGTTGTGGGAGTTTTCCTTGATTTCTCTGTATTGTAGCTTAGCTGCTTCTTTTTGTGCATGGACTGTGTCTTCACTGCCCTCTGATACTTTTACTGATATATGCAATTTTTGGGTTACTGTGCAATAATAAGCTTTGTGGTTGCTTTTTTGTTGATATTTTAGGCCTGGGTATTAAAGTGCCATGTCATCTGTTTAGCTCTGAGGCTGAATTGATTTCAAACGTACTTTTGTTTTGTGACAATCAAATTGAAGCATATTTATAGGCCCACGTATCTTTGGCTTTACATGAATCTGAGTTTTATATACAATGTGGAAATAAGGCAAAGTAACAGGATACGAGCATTGTAATGATATATTTATGAAGCAATAAGATCAACCAAAGTGAACAACATTTATGTTGTTAAATCAGGTGTAAAATAATCAAGTTTAGAGATTTCTTTGTATACTTTCCCCACAGGTCAAAGGTCAAACGTAGTGTCTTTCTCAGTGTGTGTGTGTGTGGTTTTAGGTACCACATCTCATGTATGTACATATTAAAGGGAGTGTTCCTCAATGCAAGTTGTTTTGTTGCTGTTCAACAAAGACCAGCTGTATTTCTATGCATGTTCGCTTTGTTAAAAACGTTTTGGGGTAAAAGAAAAATACCTTTTTTAATAAAAAAGGGAAAAAAAGACTTCTGTCTGGTTTGTCATTTTTCTTGGATCAACTATAAAATGCAACTTTTTTTTTTCTGGAGTGAAGAAAAGCCCCAGAAGAAAAAATCTGTAATGGCAACAATTGAGGTTATAAATTGTAAAGAATGCTAAATCATTTTGTAAGTGAAATATATAGACAGCGATGTTATTAAAACAAATCAACACAAATGTACTTACAGCACAATACATATGCAGAAGTAAAGGAATATAAACACATTTTTAAAAAGAAAATGTCACAGGAAAGTAATTATACAAGTATAATGTAGTAGCACACAGGGATGTAGTATATAGGGCCAAACATTTTATTTTTTACCTTAAACGATATGATCGTCAGATCACTATTATTCAATGTTGTATATAAATAAACATTTGTCCGGGATAGATTAATTTATCTTAAATACATCATCACTATCATCATTATTGTTAGGCTTATTGTATTGTTTACCCTCATAATAACTGCAGAACTTAACTTGTCTCCTTTATCGAAAAAATAATAACTGAAAAAATAGTCTCACAAAGGCTAATATGCTGGTTAAAATATCTCAGACATGAGTATAGGCGCTACAGGGCTCTGTACGCGAAAACCACCAGACACAGGAACAGCTTCTTTCCACTGGCCTTCACTCTGATGAACAATAAATAAGTTATACTGCACTATTACCACCACTTACAATTCATGCCATTGTCTATAGATTTATGTTCACATGTATATATATATATATACACTTTTTCTCTTGGATATATATTTATACTTACAGTATATTGTATATAGCTAAATGTCTATACCTACATCCGTTCTACTTTTTTTGCAACCCTTTTTTATTCTTTATACATAGATTTTCTTGTTTATTGTAAATTTGTGTTTGTACATTGAGAGAGGAGTGGAAACCGGAGACAAATTCCATGTATGCGTAAGCATACTGATAAAATACAAGCACACATAATCAAAGCATGTTTTATTGTCTCTCGGCAGGTGGCAGCAGAGTCCAACAAAACTAATTAAATTGTCAATGACCTCTATACACACACGCACACGCGCACACACACGCACAAAGACACACCCTGGGATTTAATATGAAAGAAAATGAATGGCTTTTTCTTAAATGTACGTTTTTTCAAACAAATTTCCCACACATGAGTTTGAGTTTAACAATTTTACAAGAAGAATCTTCACTTGAGCTGTGTCGGCAGGTGAGGCTGAAGTAAGGAAGAAGATTAGCGTCCTTTCAAAATAAATTGTATGATGTAGACAAAGATATCACCACATTATAGACCAAATACCTGATTGTCGAAATATATTTATATAATGTACAACATACATTCACTATTTCAAAGGGAAATACTTTATCTTAATATATCTTTCACTTCATTGCAAGTCCTGTCAACTCCAAGAAATCCCCTTTCTTGTGCCATACACTGTAGCTACACAGCGTTTAAGTTGAAATTATAGTTCATACACACATCATTAAAAGGAAGGTGTGTATACACACACACACACACACACACAGACACAGCAGTTACATGTGTATTTGTTATCCTTGTCCAGCTTTCTTTTTTAGCCGTATTGAGAGCAATGGAAACCCGGAGTCAAATTCATTGTATGTGTACACACATTTGACAAACAAAGCTGATTCTGAATAAACGTACTTTTATTTTGGTAAATTTAAATCGAACGTTGTGCTGTCGTTCTTGCTAGCTTGACACTGCAGTGACCGTGACATAGTCAGGAAACAAGCCAAGCCGTGCCGTGCCGTGCCGAGCCGAGGCAGCAATTCAGCACAGAGCCCGACCCGGTGTTCCCACACGGAGCTTAGCATTTTATCTGATGATGGAAGAACAGCTGAAGAAGACACTCGCTGTCGGATAAACCGCCGAGACGGATACAAGGCGCGGTGTTCCGGTGGGAATCATCTGGAGCCGTCTGTGAGGAGCGGAGACGGACCTGTCATGGATGTCACGGTGTATCTGTGCAGGTAAACGCCAAAAGCAAGGCAGCCTGGCTAGCCGCTCGGCTAGTCGCGCAGCAGGAAGATAGGTTAGCACCAGACGCTAACGTTACTAACTAACGGACAAGTTGGGTTGGATGAACTGTTGCCAGACACCGCCGCCCAGCATGGATATCTTTTTCCCCCGCAAATTTTAAACTGACCTTATAAACGACCATAAATTGTCCTTTTATTTTTGTTTTTGTATTACCCTGAAGGATAAACTCGTGGCTGCTGGTGCTGCACACTTGATTGACAGCTTGTCACAACGGGTTCTCCAGATGTGCAGGCAGCACGGGGCGTACCGAGTGTAGCTCGGCTCTCTTAAGTTAGCTAGCCGCAGGACCGGCTACTGACCAGGAATGGCTGGCTTGGACAAACTCTTGGGGGGGGGACTCTGAACTCCAGTAAACTGCATCAGCACGCGATGAATTTCATTTCGGTGGCGAGTCGTCACTGAAGTCGACACCAGCGCGAGCGGACACGTTGCCAGCAGGCTGACCGACTGACATTATACCGAGAGGACTCAGCGGCACGGCGACACGGGCTGTCGAGCGGGCCAAACCCACACGCGCCAGTGTTTTTTTTAATACAGTTAAGTGATGAAGAAGATGGAAAATAGAAACAAGAGGAAACTCATGGAGCACCAGGAGAGCGGGGGAGCGGAGAAAGATGCGGTGAGTAGTGACGTCTTCCAGGCACTGTGTCACCGGTATGAACCCGCGCACGGGACCGTGAACATCCCATAAAGTAACGTTATATAAACTGTGCGGTGCACGCGAGACCTCATTGAAAAATGTACCAATTCATGTCGGGTTTGAGCTCAATCAATGAGCTCAGCTTTGCAGTTTGGCCCCGCCTGCTCATCCGCTTAAAGGACCATCACGGTGTGTTTGAGTTCTTCTTCTTTTGACATGCTTTGGTCCAATTGAACACAACACGTGCTCTTGTTAGTGCAGACCGGCGTCGAGGGGATCATCTAGAAAGGTCTCTGTCTGATACCAAGTGATGTCAGGATTAATACGAACTTCATAGGATTTACGCCTAGTCACACAGTGGTATACTTTACATTACAGGGTGCTTTTATATGTGGTGAATACGTTTTATACTGTGGGCACATCAAGGATTAATTAAACAATACTGAGACAAACGGTCTCAGTATTGTTTAATAACTCTTCCACGAATGCAGCTGATCTGCAGACAGTTCCTCTTCACACACACATATAGTGTGTATATACTTTGGCATGACACCATCTGTGGTGCCAACACTGAGATGGGCAACACCACAGTTGCCATCAAAAGTGACCAAATCAATAACTGTTTTTTTTTTTTGCTCAATCATTGTGGATGCTGTGTGCTGTGCATATATATATATGTGTGTGTGTGTGTGTGTGTGTGTTAGGTGAAGCGAGCATAAAGCAAGGGCTCTGGGTTAAGGTCTAAAGTGCACCATGACGGCTAATCTCAGCTCTGACAGTGATCAAAAATGATGGGTTCGTTGCATCGTAGCAGTCAGAGGAAGGGGGAGGGGGCCTGCATTGATATCAGTCTTTTTTCCCTTATGAAAAAGAATAAATTAAATTACAGTTAAAAAACGTATTGCAGTATCAACACTCTTAGCATTGTCTCCACCCGCCCCTATCTGTTTGTATACTGCGTGGTTGTAGTGTGGTCTGTGAACGCTGGCTCCTCTGTTAGCTTCAAAGTGCGGTCGCATTGCAACACACACACAACTTGGCTTTCACTGGGCTGATTAGTCCCAACAGTGTGCATGTTGTACAGTGGCTCTGGAAGGGATGGCACTAAAGCAGCTGCATTAAGACACATTGTCTCTGACATAGTAACATTGAAGCTACTGGCAGATGACCAGCATTAATAAGCAAGCGTTATGTTTCAAAGTTGTCTTAGTTTGCATTAAACGTGGAAAGGGTTGTTTTTAATAATAAGAGGCGCTTCCAAAGATGAAGTCATCGCTGCAGCTCATAATTTCACATTTCTGCATGAAGTCATGTTCCTCTACCTCCAGACGTTTGATAGGACCGACTCGGTCACGCGGTACCACAGCGCCGCCCCGCCGTTTGGGAAATGATGTGAATAACGAGGTAAAATGTAGTCCAATTTGCCCTCAACTATGTTTTGTAACCCTTTCCGGTTACTTAAGTGTCAGCACTTTGTCCTAAGATCAACTGAACAGGTAGAGGATTGCATTTGTGAGCCGAGTTAGAGTCGGGGGAGGGGAGGTGTCGACTTTGCTTTCTGGTATCGTGGGAAGTCAGACAGATGTTGTTAAGCTGCTGCTGTTTTTAAGTGTTTTCTGTTTGAAACGGTACGAAGCGGAGGAGCAGACGGGGAGCAACCTTTACCTATTGCTTACACTTTGGAATGCTGGGTAATACATCAAGTCCCTGTTATGGGGCGGTAGTACTTGCAGGGGCTGTCAGCTGGGATTTGGCTGTAAATTTGTCCCACTGAGTGTTTTTGTTTAAATTGTGCAACAACAGGGTTAAAGCTAGAGTGAACCATTATTTCCCTTATTTGGGCCCATGGATGTGAAAGATCTGGGTCATTTTAACCAAATGTTTTTTTGCTTCATGCACCACTGTGCAACTTTATTAAGAATGAACGTGGCCCCGCCTCCTACGCTGTATCCAGTTCTGCTGGTTACAGTTGCAGCATTGGGAAATGAATTGTCACACGAGTGTGGTGTGTTAATATGTTGCCAGGGATCGAGTCCAAACACACAACTTCCGGTACAATCAAAGAATCCCTCAGCTGTGTCTGTCCTGGGACCCTTTTCTTTCCAACAGTCGAAGAAACATCATGTTTACAACCGGTTTACACCAGTCTGATTAAAAGGAGCAGAACAGGAATGTATGAGGTGTGCGGCATTAGTCAGGTTTAAATCTCTTTCAGGGTTTCTTTATATTCTGGAAAGTGTGATGAAGGAAACATGTCAACTCTGTCAAGCCCAAACATCTTGTACATTCTCTTGACATATATCCAGAAAATCCAGATTTTTATTTATTTTGATAAATTATTCGTTTTGGTATTAACAAATATTTATTAAAAATGTATGTAAAAAAAAAAACTTATTATTTCTAATTATTTTTATTACTTTTAAGTTTGTCCATGACATATTCATTCAATTTGGCCATGCTAAATTTATTAAAAAATATTACAAAAAATGAAGAATATTTGTTGTTTTTCGGTATTATAAAATTGTAAAAAACAAAACAAATGACAATATATAATAAATATTGGTGTGTTTAAAAAACAAACAAACTTATATTTAATCAAAATTTTCAAAAGAAATAATTTCACATTTTGTCTGTAAAGAATGTATTATTATTTTATCATAGTGTTTTTCTTCGAGCTGCGTCTTTCCCAAATGTTTGCCAATGTCCTGGTTCCGTTTCTGATGCTCATGTACTTTTATTTTCCTGAGAGCAGCCCGTAGCTGAGTTGAGTAATCTGAACAGACGGCGTCAAATCAAACTGAGTGCGCCACAAAGCTGTGAGGAACTTAATGTCTCCTGAAGGAAACTCTTCTTCTCAATCTGAAAAGTTGCAGTTACTTGTAAAGAAACGCCTCATCCTCCGTCCATAGGCCCTGTCACAGGCTCCTAACGGCTGATTGGCCGATAGAGACGTCCCTCCCGTCCTCCTGGGACGTTCTCAGTCCGGTATTTCTCGATGGTCCCGACCCATCCCTGTTCTGCTGCTCACTTGTGCTCTCTGACGTGGGTCAGCGGGAGCAGTCAAAGCAATGCAGTCCACTGAACACAGTAACAATGAGGCCAGACTGACACTCACTAACAGGACGCCTGCTTCCTACTCCTCATGGTTTACTTCAGCTCTGTACGTTTGCTTCATGTAAGATAAGTAAGTAAGATATTAAAAAAGCTGTAGTGTGGAGGTTGGACTGGTCAAACATTTTGAATGATACTCTGCTGTAGTTCACTTCCTGAGTCACGCCTCTGATCTAAGCCCTCTGATGAACACTTGGAGAATTTTTTATTTAATTTTTTTCATGTTAGCCTCCTTGAGTAATTGCATTTGATCATGTTTATGCGTCACATACGCTTCCCTGAACGATGAGAGCAATCGCTGCTAAAAAGAACAATAGTCGTTGGAGCAAATGCTGCACAACCACAGCGGTTGGGAAAATATTCATAATTAAAATTGCCAAAGCAGCCTCTATGATTCTCGAGCTGGAAAGAGGCATGAAAAAAGACACAGAAAAAATAATAATAAATCAGGAAATTGCAGTGCGAACAGGGCTTTACTTGCAATCAAACACTGAACTGACGTAATACTGCCTCAAAATGTTGACGGTGTTTCACGGCTTTTGCTCTGTTTGGTGCACTGAGATCACATGGCATCAGTGCTGCAGCAGGTTCAGACCTGCACTTCCAGTCCTACCATGTTTACATTTTATTCATTGATTGAGCCAAATACAACGGTTTTGTTGACCGGAACATACGCACACTGGGTTTATGCAGCTCTTTAGCTTGCCCTCCGTTCTCCAAGACTAGGACATGATCATAGGTGTTATTAGAATCCTTTATGTCTGTTTACTGCACACTATGGAGACCTTTTCTCCACTTGACGGTATCTTTTAAACCACTTGTCTGTTGATCAAGTATCTGGAAAATCTTCCATTTACACATTTACCAAACCTTCAGAAGAAGACATTTTGGGATTTATAGCTGTGACCTAAACAGTATTTTCGATGTGCTCTGGTTGGAAAATAAACAACCTTGAAGCAGTTCCTTTCTTCGCCTGTAGGGGGCTCAGGTTGGCAGGTGTGAATCTCGTCTGCAACCGCAACGTGTGAGTGCGTGGCTCACGTCCAAACGTGACAAATAAAATAAACATCCAGCGATTCCCCCCCTGGGGCTAAGCTAGTTGATAAGCAGAGATGGAAGGACAATCTGTTCCCAATAGAAGCCCACCAGCAGGATGAAGCTACTAAGGACAGAGTGGAAGTGGAGTGAAACCTGCAGCGGATTAACAATGCGCAGCACAGTAGAGCGTTAATGAGGGTGGGAGAGGAGAGCGAAACACTCACAGGGTCTTCACTGTAAGCTCCGGGCTACATGGCCTGGAATGGTGCACAACGACTAAAGCAAAACTCTTGACAGTAAATAAGATTTCCTTTATTCTAAAATGGAATATACTTTGCCTGTTTCAACCTTTCCTTGTTGCGATGAGGGGTGTATGCTTTGACCTTTGAACTCTGTTACCTCAGCGTGACAAACGGCTGAAGAGAGCAGCTGAGTAGATGAAAAGGAGAGCGGACAGAGCCTGAGATGGCTTTATGTTGGGCAGAAAGCTGCAGTACGACTCGGTCACTCGGCCGTGCGAGCGGCTGCTGCGCTCCCACCGGCGGCCCAGATGGCCGAGCGTGTGGTCTGAACAGCGTTATCTAAACATGTCATTGTTTTCTACACAGCAGCTCTGGCATGTGATCGGCGGTGCCTCCTGCATTCGTTGGATTCCAGCCCGGAGCTTAGAGAGGTTTTAGGTTAGCGGGGATGGAGGCCGTGTATGTGTAGCAGCAGATTTAGGCCTGTTTGTTCACATCCCCCCCCCCCCCCCATCCGATCACCACAAGAAGCCACGCTCGCTGTCATCATCGACAAATCTGTCACAGGCTGTGTGCGAAGGTGTGTGCGTGTGTGTGTGTGTGTTTCTATTATCATACAGACAGGACAGGCAGGATTTGAGCTCTAAATATGCTGCCGTCAATTTTGAAATCATTTATTTTGGATTCTGGCGCAGGATTAGATTGATCCCAGCTCACAGAGTAGAGCGCTTACCACTTAAAATGAGATGAAATAAAACATTAAAAAATATGTTTTTTAACCCTCAACATCTCAACCCCAGTGTGCACCTATTTAACGTTATAGGAAAAGAAATACATAAAATATATTTTTTTATATTTTTATTTCAAAATGAATTATCTTTTCTTCCTGACAACCACAATATGATGCGTGCTTACGTAAGCTATTACCAACCAATTTCATCCAATAGTATCATGACGTCCATCCGAATCAATCTGCAACTGGCGCTCCGTATCAAGGCTATTTGGAGTCAGCCTTTTTAGCGATCAAATCTTCTATCGTCTACTTTCCTGTCAGGCTCTCTATCAAATAAAGCAGAAATGCCCAAAAAATTATATATATATTAAAAAAAGGTGCTCAGGTTTTTAAAGAAACTTTTTTGTTAAATGATTCATATTGTTTGCCCTCTGATCAAGTCCCCCATCCTTTTCTATATGGTAAATATGTTTTTATTAATTTATTTTAACCATTTTTATTAGCAAAACCTGTGAGACCTCTCATCTGAAAGCATGACGTAGGGGACTTAAATACCAGAATAATATTCATAATTGCATATAGCCATAATATTGCTTAAATGTGTTGCTATAATTCTGCCAAAAATAGATTTGTCACAGATTTACTGTAATGTTTGGCATTATGAATTCCACACTTCAGGTGACTACTTCCAGGTGTTGGAGTATTGTCTTGATATCAGATATTTATCAATACATCCAGCCTTTCTTAAATCTTCTTAAAGTCTGTTCCCAGGTATTCTCCGACAGTAGCCGCGGCTCTTTGCTCTTTCCTGTTCATTAGGTATCCGTTGGTTTAACCATTAGACCCCCACCCTCCCTCACAGTGACATGGGAGAGTGATTTCCTTCTCCCGTCCTCTTTAACCGGCTGCAGTGCGATCACAGTTCAGCCGAGGAGCCGTTGAGCCAGAACGACCTCGGGGACTTCTGGGCCGATGGTCGTCCCGGCCCGGCGGCTGATTGATGGAGCCCAAATGGCTAATGTGTGCAGTATTAGGTGTGCCTAGAAGGGCGGTAATGGGGAGGCACAGATGCAGGAGGTGGAAAGACATTCATTATAAAACCCTCATTAACCAGAATTATCACAGAGAAGCGTCCCATACATCAATGCATAAATGGCATTTATTACGGCGGCGGCGCTGATTATCTCGTGGCAATCTGTGTTGAACGGAGGGGAGGGGGGGCAGGAGGCAAAGAGTTAAATTTTTGCTCTTTTGTGTGTTTTTGAGTGTTTCCTGCTCACCCTTCTCACTTTCTGAAAAGTCTGTGACAGGTTTTGGACGTGAGGTCCCCTGTCGTCTCTTTCAGACCTCGATGCAGATTCTTAAACAGCTGCTTTTCACACGGATCCTCAAATTAAGCTCCGGTCTGTTAAATCCCCCCCAAAAAGCCCTGATTCAGAGCCTGGCTTATAGCTCCCTGACACAACATCCTTAATGAAGAAAATCCATCACTCTGCCGCTGCTCAGTGCTGCATTATGCCTCCAACCCCCCCCCCCCCCCCCCCCCCCCTGTCGCTGTATCTGAGTGATGATGCTGATTTCGCACTGAGACGAATGCCACATCATTCAGCCGCTCACTGAGAGAACCTTTACTAGATGTTCCATGTCCTCCCCCCCCCCCCTCTGTTCTCTATTGTTCCCTCCCTCCATCCTTGTATCTTACCCCCCCCCCCCCTCTCTCTCTCTCTGCTGCCCTGCATGTCATCACAGTCCATCATAACCATCTCATACATTGATGACATTTAGCGCTGACGGTTCTTTTAAAATGCCCCATAATCGAGATGTAACTGGTCAGCGCACCGGATGGAGTTAATGAGCGCTGCAGCACACCTGCGCTCCTCGGTGCCGTGCGTCATGCGAGACAGAATAATGGCGTCAAATGTAGCGTTGAGACATAGAGTTCTAATAGTTGGCTGTTATTGCGGTGTTTCCAGCCGGCCTTCAGAAAACAGACACACACTCGCATGTCTTCTCTTTAGGAAACGTAAACAAAGAAAGTATTTCCACATCGGGTCCAAGTTTATGTGGGAGATATTTGCACAAGTTCAATCTTATGTGTATCTGATCGGAGTTGTGTTGCTAAAATCCATTCCTAATTTACTGTAGTTATCAAAATGAACAGTGTGAGTGAGTAATCATTTCTCACTTTGACTCATCTCTGACTCGGGAGCAAAGACTGAGGTCACAGCAGCAACAAAGGCCGGCAGATGAAGGTTCAGGTTTTCCTCGTGGAAGGGTACGTGTTCCTTCACCGGACATGATGACCGATGTTCGGTTGGGTGCTGTGAAAGTATACACCGCGAACGAGACAATGTAGAATTTGGTTTTCTGTAACTCTTTGTTTGTGACTCTCGTTAATGTGGTGGCATGCAGAGATTGAAAGCTGAAGTAAAACTAATAAATACGGAACTGTGCAGTGCTCAGTGCATTTTATTACTCTGTGTGTGTGTGTGTGTGTGTGTGTGTGTGTGTGTGTGTGTGTGTGTGTGTGTGTGTGTGTGTGTGTGTGTGTGTGTGTGTGTGTGTGTGTGTGTGTGTGTGTGTGTGTGTGTGTGTGTGTGTGTGTGTGTGTGTGTGTGTGTGTGTGTGTGTGTGTGTGTGTGTGTGTGTGTGTGAGTGAGGCAGTTTTGTTCTCACTCTGCTGAAAAGTTGAACATTAGAGACAGTCTTCTGTTCAGTTGTGTCCTGAGGCTCGTTTGTTTGTGTTAGTGATTGAAGAAAGTCCAATCAGTGTGTGTGTGTGTGTGTTATCTAGCCTCCCTGTGGGTGGTTAGCTGTGTGTTAGCTCGCAGTGTGGACCTCTTGAGTGCACGGTCAGGACAGATGGAGGGAAGCTGGAATGTTACAAGCAGAAACCTGCAGGTTTGACACTCTGCTGCTGCTGTTTGAATGAAAACACACACATGTGGCTGCACCCAATGCTCATGTCACTACCAGTCCATCTTTACCTGCTGTCTTGGTAAATCCAAGATAATGTACATTTGTACAGCAGCTGATTCTGTCAATACAACAGCATTATGTCTTAAAGAGCGTCTCTTCTTTTAAACAGACTCCTCTCTTTTTATTTGACTCCGGGTGTTTTCAGTTTGCTGGTTGTCGGTCGGTGTTAAGCTGCTGCCATTGAAGCTCGACACGTCCTGCTGACTTTTGACATTTGAAGCCTAACACATGCTCAGAGAGTTTGATCCCTCCCTTTTCTGGTAGGCTTCTAATGTGAAACATGTCATGGACAGTAACTTAACAAAGCAAGCAGACAGTGCAGTAGCAAAAAAAACAAGTGGAAGCAATTTAAATGAGCCGTTCTAGCGTATTTTCAACCTACCCGACAGGCCTTATATTTGTTCATGTTGACCAAGTGCAGAGAAATACAATATGATCCGATCGAAAGCTCCAGAGCAGCTACTAAATGGACATTAAAGTGAGATTTAGAAGTTTTGTCAACTGTTGGACACAATTTAAATTTTGAAGCTCGAGTCTTTGAGTGTTTGAGGCGATGGTTAAAGAAGGAAAAGGAAAATTAAAAAAAAAAACGACCAGCTGATCAGAAATCAAGGTCAACATCACCGGGTTGCTCGAGGTGTCGTGGCTGCAGCACAGATGGGGGATCAGTCGTGTTCAGTAAAGCTAGAGTCAGTCAGAACAAGCTGATGAAGATCATCAAAAGAAAGAATAAAAGCATGTTAGTTGATAAAATCAGAGCCTTGCATGCAGGGTTTCTGTGGTTGAATCCAAAAGTTCATCCACGGACAAATGAGCCATCTCAGTTAAATGAGGTCAACCAATCAGCAGCCAGCGTTCGAACCGCTCGCTGTTTGGCAGGTGTGTTTGGTGCTCGCCTGACTTCCCTCTCGTCGAGTGCTTTTAGGTGCTGGTCTGGGGCCAGATCCTCCTCTCTGTGAAGCTATAGGAGAACACGGTGGAGGAGGCGTCTCCGTAACTCTGGCCCCGTTTATATGTCGCAGCGACCTCACCGTTTACACGCACAGGCTCTGTCAATACACGCTTTACGAGTTGTGTGTTTGAGTGGGTGTGACTGTGTCACGTAGCGAGCCTCAATGCAAATCAAACAACACGCGCCTCGTGTGTGTATACGTGTGCCGTGTTCTGTGGAAGTCAGTGCGGCCGTCCCTCCCCCGTCCTGATAGGGGGGGGGTTAATAACCTTTTGGGCTCTGGCTAGTAAAGGAGCTTCCAACAAAACATCCTGCTTCCTCCAGCTCAGCAGCCAACTATAGGAGCACAAATACAGCAATCACAAAACATGGACGCTTACCCCCCCAAAGTCCCCATAGGATATTTCACGGTGACATTTCATCTGGATGCAGTTACAGATGGACTTTTTAGTGTGACTTCATCATCTGGTCGGCTATTTTAACGGTGCATTTACAGGTGCCAGTGTCACAAACTAAGCAGTCAAGTTTCTAAGTCCTGCAGTAAAAGGAGGTGTCAGCGAAGAAGCCTCTTGCCCAAGATGAGCCCTGAAGTGTTTGAGTCAGAATGCTTACTTGCTTGATAGATGTTGGTGTTTGTTAAACTAATTCTGCAGAACAATAAAATCCACTCTTTTCCCTCTAGTCTCTATTCAAACACTCTACTTCCAGCACTCGATGCAGCTGTTCAGCCTGCACCTGCAGGTCTGATTTGATTATTGATGTCTTGGGAATCCTGCTGATAAATGACTTGTGGCTCGACAGACTGCTCACGTGCGTAAGTGAACAGACATTTTTCAACCCGCCAAAGTTACCCAGAAAGCGCCGAAAGGCCACGCTTGAGAACTTTGTGGCTCCAACTCCACTTCCTTTTTTCCTCACTCTCACCTTCAGCGCTTCAAACGCTGAAACCTCGTCTCCTCTGCAGACCTCCCCCGGCCCCCGGGGATTGTTGCTTTGTTTCACCAGAAAGCAATCCGGGCCCAAGCAATCAGAGAAATGTCTGGTTATGTCACCACACACACCCACACCCACACTGGCGGCGACACGCCCGAGATTAACAGCATTCAACTTCACATATCAGTTTAATCCTCGGGGAATTAAACGGGCGAGCAGGAAGTAGGAGGCGGGCGAGTTACGATGCTCAGACAAGCTGCATGCTGTGGCCTGTTACTCACAGGTGACAGCGCTGGATGGATGGCAGGTGGAGCTGTAAACCGGTAACACACCGATCACACCGCAGTCCGGTTTTCAAAATACGGTCGAGACAAAATACATATGTCGTAATAAGATTGGATTGATTTTGTGTCTGTATTTAGTCACAGATATCCTCAGCAAGTCATTGTCAGGAAATATTTAATTATCTTTTTCCAGCAGCCCACAAATCAAGACATTTCCCTCACAAATGTTTCTTTTTAATTCATAAGGGACACAGGTCACATGTTTTATTCTTTCTATACTTGTAAATATCGTCCAATTAATGTCATTACTATGTGTATGTTGTATATACCGTTTGGGAACATCTTTCTTTGTAAACAGGACGTTGTAACGAGTGTATCCTTCCGCTAACCAAGTCCATCACTGTCAGCTCGAGCCTTTCCAACACATTCACCGCCGGCTAATTTAACCAAAACACTGAAAGTAATATGAGAAAATGGCCTTTTGTTTTTGTTGTGATAAAAAAATAATGATCTCGTTTTGTCGAGATAACAAAGCACGTTTTCTTGAGACGACATAATTAACTCGATGATAACGAAATAACTAAAAAGTATGAATAATGTGCGTTCAGGGCTTCCGTAGAAGCTACCTGTCATCCTGGTGAACGGTAAGCACTGCTCTGCTTTACTGAGACATCAATCAGATCACTGCGGTCCAACTGAATGATTATAAATGATGATGTCAGCCATATTGACGCTTGGACTGAGTGATCATAGGGCCGGTTAGGGAAGACAAACAGTTGGCTTCCTCACTTTGCTGTCACAAGGCTGATGTTCACGCATTCAGTGACGACAACCCCATAAACCCGCTGTTTCCACAACTAAGTCTTTCTCAAGTTAGATCCATCGGTACAAATGGTATAGTGGTACCATTATATATAATGGTAAATGGTATACATTTCAGATGGTTGCCGAGTTTTGGGTCTCAGTGAGGAGTGGACAGCATGTGGGCACAATCGGGGCAATTTGTCAAACGTAGGTCTCGCATCTTTTATCAATAATCTGTTCTTCTTCATGACTAAATAATAATTGCTTTTAAAAACATATACATTTTCAAAAAACAAATGTATTCAGAACAGGGTTAGAATTTATTTCTATTTTAAATATAACAACATGTTGTTTCTACAGCAGCAGTTTACAACAGCAAAGTCACCATATAAAGTCAATATCTCACTGCAAACAAATCTAAAATCTTAATAAGATAAGATAACATGTGAAGTTTATAAAGAATGAAGAACACATCCGTCCGTATCAGTCCTCTGTCCTCCTGTCTGCTTTGTCTCAGCCAGCAGAGAAGTTTACAAGAACAAGCTAAGATAAACAGTCAGACCCCAGGAGACAGCTTTTGTTTTAGCTTGTTTGTTAAAAAAACAACAATAAAATTGCCGATCGTGCTGTGCTTGTGTAAACATAGCGGTGTTGAATCAGAGATAGGTGACGGAACTGATTTAATTAAGGGTTCACTTTTGTTTACATGTTCCTGCCTGTTGAACAGATGTATTGAAAATGTTCTGGCTTTTTATTTGCAGTTTTATTGCACTAACAACGAGTGTAGTTGCCGTCAACTCGAGTAATCACTTCATCTGGTTCACTTCAGTGATTTATTCCCTCACTAAACGTTGTAAACATGAGTTTATGGTTTCAATCGCTAGTTGCAAGTCTTCGTCAATACAGCATGATGTTCATTTAGTAGATTATGGTCAATTTAGAGTCAAACAGACCATAAAGCAGAGTATGCTTTAGGGCGGGCTTACTGTGATTGACAGGCCGCTACCAGAGCCGTATCCGGCGTCTCTACGTCACTCCCCCGCATTCCAAATATGGTAACTTCCGTTCATTGGTTGGAAAAATACAACATGGCGACGGCCGTAATCCAAGATGGCGAAGGCGAAATCGCCAAACCCGAGGCTTCATACCGGCAGTCCACAAACCAATGTGTGCCGTCCCGATGTCTACGTCCACTTCTTATACACAGCCTGTGGGTCTAACATTAAAATACAGACAACAATAGATCTCCTCTTTGTGCTGCAGGGAGCCAGACTGATTGTAAACATTTATGAGTGCCACGGCATAAAAACCAACAAAGACTGCACAGTGCATATTACTTTATTGATTTACTGGACTGGTGTCATAAAAAGTCTGTTCAAAGAGGCCGCCAGCTGTGAGCGCATGAACCTGTAGAAGCAACGATCGTATCTTCAGTTAACCGAGAGTCTGCTTCACAGCCTGCTGCTGTTCAGGAGATAAGCTCAGAAACTGGTGCAGTGTGCTTTCTCTTCCTGCCACACACACACACACACACACACACACACACACACACACACAAAAAAAAGAGCAGCACACAGAGTCTTTGAGTCCGTCCCTCAGGTGCAGGTTTTTGCAGTGCTGCTGCAGCTCAGGTTAGATTTGACATGTAATGACGTGTGTGTGTGGCTGCAGCTGTATTGTAATGGCCGATACAAACACTGGATCGGACCAGCAGATACTCACTATTCACAGACTCTGTTGTTGGATCAGGGGAAACATGATCAGCACATCCTGTTTTGGAGGAAACATCATGCCGCTCGGTGTTTATTGGGCGCTTTCATCATAATCAGAGGCAACGTTCAAAGCCAGAGAAGGAAGCAGCAGGTCAGCCTAATGAGCATGGCCACCAGTAGACACGGTGTGCATCCTGTCTGTCCAGAGCCCAACAGGTGTGCGGGTTATTATTTATTTTTCCTTCAGCTCGTGTACATAAACGATTAGTGTCTGTTCTCGAAACAGATGAATGTAACTGTCACAACAGAAACTGAAGCTGGCCAAAGAACTGACTGTTAGCAGCAGGCTAGCAGCTGTGCTGTTCAGTTGCCAGTGAGCGCTGCATTCATTTCTTCATATTAATATAAATACAGTATGTTCCACATTCGGTCGTTCCTTTGACACTCTTTCATACAATTGTGACGCTACATCGGAATGTTATTTCAGCAACCGTGTCCAGCTTTGGCCGCCACATATATAACTGTCGGAAATTAATTAAAATAAACTGATTAGAGAGCACAAATCACCGAATTAAAGGTTTCCTGAAGTCTGTTTTTTAAACTGGAGGTGGGCCAGTGCACTTTTATATAATCCGACATTAACCTTCAGGGGGAAAGGAGTGCCTTTATATATTGAATGAGTGTGGCTGTTCAGACTGAATAGATCATGAGACGGGATCCCTCAGGGTGTGTGTGGCTCACCGCCTCGGCCAAACTATTTCCAGGCTGAAACCGTGGAATATGTTTCTCTCCCCACTGACTTCCCCGACTCTGTGTGTCTCATACTGAGATTACGTAGCAAATCGATCACAACCGCAGCGTCTCTCTCCAACTTTACAATAATGCTTTAAGTCTGTTGTCCCGTGCGAGTCGTAGAATTAGTATCCAACTAAAACATATCGCTGCATGACACCTCTTCCAAAACATGATTACCGATGCAGAGAGAGGTTCATGATGAATATCCCCTCAGGGATCATAACAGTTTTTTATTACACCTTAATTACAGCGGTCTCATGCCCGAGATGTGTTTGTGCACGCGGGAGTTGGTGTGTGTTTATGTTTTCATACGGCTGCACACACTCGCTGGCTCCTCTCTTAGCAGCCTCCTCCATCATATCCCTCCTTCTCTCCCTCCTTCTCTCCCTCTATCTTTTCTTTTTTTCCGTCTGTTCATCCTGAGTCATAGCAGAGCTGTTTGGGCAGCAAGAGGATTTTAAATGAACCTCTCTGACTAACAGTTGGCCACTATAATGTGACATGCTGTGGTTTAATTTGGTTCAACAGACAATGAGTTGTGTTTAGCTCTGCTTTGTCCTTGGCGGGTTGAGAGTGCCAGACCATTGAAACTCCGCTGCTGTTGTGTAACGGATGGAAAGTTTGTGGTGAAGGTTTTCATTCAAATTTGTGTCTGTGTTTCCTCTTCAATGACATCACCACATCCTCCTAAAGGAGCCTTTTTCTCTGTACATTTCATGTATTGTCATGAGGAAATCTCATGCTGAGACCAAAACCAACAATGCGTTTGTCTCTCGGTACATTCTGAGCCCTGAGCGCAGAGGAATACGATGTATCAGGCTGTTATCGATACAGGATCGACGCGGGATCGATTCATTCATGGCTTGGTTTCTATTCATCACAGATTTTTATCACTTAGTTCACAAATTTGCAATTTAAGCTCATTACGGGTATTAGCTTGCTCTAAAGGTGCGTTCACACCAAACGCGGCGCAAATTATTTGCGTGAGTAGATTACATACAAAGTCTATGCACAGACGCGATGAGACTGGAGTGACGCAAATTTGCGATGGCGCGGCGCGTTTGGCGCGAATTCCCGTGAATCGCCAAAACGCCCCGAATGCGTGAGTTGAAATTTTTCAACTTCGGCAAAAAAATGGCGTGACGCTGCGGCGCGATAGCCTATCAGCGTTGAGATGTTTCTCCTGTCGTCACTGACTGCCGTTGTTGAATCAGGAAACAAATACTGTAGCCGTCTGTGTCCAGAGCTCTACGATACGTCATATCAATAGAGATCGGACCAAACTATGTGTATAAATGTGTGTGTAAACCTTGCGGAGAGAACTAACTAAACATGAATTCAAACTTTTTACAAATCGGCATCATTACGTAGTTATTTCGGAGTCCCTTTTTGTCGGTTTATTGCCGTTAAATCACAGCCAAATCCGTTTATTTTGTGTTCATACAGCTGTAGTAACCAGCGACGTGTGGCTTGCTAGACACAGTGAATACAGCTCGATAAAATCCATGGAGCTCCTCTGGACAATGTTATGAACCAGACATGACGGTGTTTAGTATCTCGTGATATCTGAGACTTCCACAACACGTACTAAACAGAAATAGAGGTTATTTTTCCATGGTTAATGGCGGACAGTTGAACGGCTTCCAGGGCGATAAGCCACGCCCCCTCTCAGGCGCGTCCAGCTCGATTCACGCGAATGAACACAAATAGTCTCCGGCGAGACCGGCGGCGCGAATGACGCGATTTGGTGTGAACACGGCATAATGCTAATGAACTACATATGGTAATATAACAAGAATCTTGTAGAGCACTTTCTTTCGATAAAGATTCTAAGGAGCTCAACACAAGGCAGGAAAAATGTAAAAAGAATAGAAAACGTACTTGTACCAGACGTAAAAAGGGAAACCAATCTCCAGTAAAATAACATAATAAAAGAGTATTGAAGGTAAATCAGGATATTATGATAATGCTGCAGCTGCGAGGCTTGATTGACATTACTTAAAATACCACTGTGGACCCTCCCTGACCTCTGGGACCCAGGAGGTGAGGAGGCAGGGAGGCCTGTGGGGGGGGAGGAGGGGGGTCACGTCGCTGCAGGACCAACATGGAGACCTTCGAAAACACTCCGTTGCTCTCCGTGTTCACCGATCCCCGACTCGCTGCCCGGGCACGGGACTAAAAACAGAGAGTGCTCGGCCAAACCACACATTTACACTGGCAGTCTGCGCGAACCCCCCCCCCCATATATAATATAGAATGCTAGCTTTGCACTATGTGGCCCCTTTGGAAAAGTAATGGCTTGCCACTGCGAATTACGAAGATGGATTCCATTCCGGCGGTGGGTTGGATGCAGGAGCGGAGCTTTTATGAAAGCACTTGATTGTTGTAGCGTGAGAGGACGCTGTCATTAGACGCTAAGCCAGAGCTCTTGCATGCGTTTCTGAAGATGATGATGATGGATGGCTTCGCTGATCTCATTATGCATGCCTCACCTTTTTTTCTGCCCTTGTTTAATCTCCCGAGACACATCGGGTTCAGGTGCATCTCAACTATTTAAAGGTTTTTGGCTCATGATTTAGGTGGGAGAGGAGGTTAAAGGCTCATGATGTGATGTCGAGAACATCTCCCCCTCCTCTCTGACTCAGTGTTGAATCAAGAGGCTTTACGTTGCCAGATGTAATGCTGCGTCCCGGCGAATGAGAAGCTCTGTTAACGGGCTTCCAGTGGGCCTCCAGTGGGCCTCCAGTGGGCTTCCAGTGGGCCTCCAGTGGGCCTCCAGTGGGCTTCCAGTGGGCCTCCAGTGGGCCGCTCGTTCTCGTGCGAGCTGCAGCAGTCCCTGCTGTGCTGCCAGAGTCCATGTTGTTCTTAATGTTCACATCTCACAGCACGCCTGATCTCTGGAGGCTTTTCTGTCTTTCTGCAAAAGATCAGACACACACACAAAAAAAATGTTGTTTAATTTGGATCGAATGGTGCGTTTCACATCCAGCTTCTTCAGTTTCGCTCGCCAACACGTCACGGTTTATATATATGGAAACACAATGGAATCGCATGAACAGTAAATTACACAATATTTGCAAAAAGGCAACAAAAGTAAAATGGCAACTAAAGAAACGGCACGTTTATTTGTACAGCGCCTTTCAAACAACAGCAATTCAAAGTGCTTAACATATAGAAAAGATATCAAATGTTTACGAATAGAGCCGTCGGTACACTCGGAAGAAAGGGAAATATAGCAAAAACCAATAGCAATAAACTGAACAACAACAAACTAAAACATTTCCCAGGGCCGTCATTTCCAGGTTGCACCGCTTTGATAGAGCCATTAAGAGAAATGTCACGGTGGGACAATCCAAAATCCAAAATTCTGCCTTTTTGAACGTATATGAATAAACCATGAAGCGCATTCATTGGTCCTCCACGCGTCCTGCGCAGCGCTCCTTTGATCTGCTGCAGAAGGCCTAACGAGGACACAGCTCCGGGCTGTGAAAGCACCCTCTGCTCCGGTTGTGTCTTTGAAAATCCCCGAGCAGACAAATTACATCATGAATAGGACGAGCACGGAATTTATGCAAAGCAGAGTGGAGCTGTGGAAATCCAATTTGCTGGTTCCTCAATCCCTAACCTAAACAAGGAGCGTGTTTGTGTGTGTGTGTGTGTGTGTGGCCCGCTGAGGCTTTTGTGATGGCGGGGCTGATAGATGCCCACACAATCCAGTGCCCAAGGTGTGGAAGAGCAGGAGAGACAAAATATGAAAACTAAATCTCAGGCGCTTCCCTACAGAAAAAAAACTTCACGAGTGTATACTAGTACACTGTCTGTCTGTACCAGGGAGTGTCTTTGAGGAGAGACTGTGCTGTTAACTAAACAGTTATCATGTCTCCCGCTTCCCTCTGACAGTCGGCATTCGTGTGGACGTTAAGGACTCGTCTGTTTTCAAGCATACCGGTTTCCCCGTTAGATTCCAGACATAATGTCCTCTGGCAGAGTGTCTCAGACCAGGTTTAGGTCCGTCTCTCGCTGTCTGCTGAGTCACTCTGTCCCTCAGGGAAAGAACTGCTGCCGACACACACGACCTCAGTGTGCACACACTCGCCTCCTCGTCCTCTTTGTGCGGTTGGGTCAGAGCCAGACATTTAATGAGCTTCATCACCGTGGCAGAGTAGCTGTATGAAAAGCCATTTAACTCCTCAACCCTCTTTATTATTCTCATTGCCTCGCAAAGGCTGCTCTAAATGCTAATGGCTAATACTGTGTGTGTGTGTGTTTAAGTGTTCCTGCCATCATGTATTCATGAGTAACTGGAGGGTTATTAAGCCTATACTTTGTAACTAAAGCACCAAAATGCAACATTTAATAGATTTATTTTCTGTGCTGCACCTGGTGTTTGCACATTCTAAAATGTGCAAATGAAGCTGGAATGACAAACAAACAACAAGCTGTTGTCTATTAATATTTAGAATAGAAATAGAATAGAATAGTACTTTATTCATCCCCAAGGGGAAATTTGTCTGTGGCAGCAGCAAACAGGGTTACACAATAAAATAAAAATATTAAGTGTGGAAAATGCACAATATATACAATGTAATAAAATAAAAATAACCGAGCAGGACCTATTAGATTTAAGAAGATAAAGTAATAAAAATGCACAGTATATACACTAAGTAGAATCGTATTAAGTTAACTAAGTAGGAAAAAATAAACAAAACAGTAGTGCACAAGATCACCAGCAGCAGCAACAACAGTGTAGCAGTGTTATAGTCTTGTGATTGATCTGGCCAGAGGTGATTTATTATAGAGTCTTATAGCAGAGGGCAGGAATGTTCTCCTGTATCGGTCCTTGTGATAGCGGAGCTGGATCAGTCTGTTGGAGAAAGTGCTCCGCTGTCCCTGCAGTAGGTGGTGGAGATGGTGGTCTGGGTTATCCAATATGGATAATAGTTTCTTCAGTGTCCTCCTCTCCACCACCTCTTCCAGATTGTTTGCAGCCAATGATGGAGCCGGCCTTCTTAATCAGTTTATTAAGTCTGTTGGTGTCTCCGGCTCCAATGCTGCTCCCCCAGCAGACTACAGAAGTACAGTGCATCAAGCAAAAAAACAAACATTTGTTAATCCCGTGTTCTTTGGGTTTGGGATTTTTAGTGGGACAAAATGAGCAATTCAAAGACGTCAGGTCTGAGAAATTCATCGTCAGCAGTTTTTAAATATTTTGGATATTTTCCGGATTAAAAATTGTTGCTGTATCATCACAGTTTCAATGCTGTAGCCGTACATTGGCATCGATCTTTCTATTTGGTTCCATTTTAATTTGGAAAGTTCGGATTCATTTCTTTTCATTTATATTTGATTTAACTCAAATAGATTCCTAAAGACTCCATTACGCCCCCTCTCCCAATGACATCAGATTAACAACCAATATTGCATAATCACATAAGTGTGTCTACTAGCATTTCTTTTTACTACACTGTTTCTGAACATGAAATAGCTGTCTCCGACTGAAGAACTTCTTAGTTGACTAACACTCGATATACGATTTAGTCTTCTCATAGATTAGTGGATTTAATCTGTAAAACTGAGTTTCTCCACAAAGAATGAATGAATGAAGCGCCACTGTACCGGCCGACACGCGACTTTTACTGCAAACTCACACAGATAAAGGCACGGATGCAAAAATTGTGATTTTGATAATTGAATCGGTGAAGAAAAAAAGTCCACGGCCTACTCTGTGAATACTTTGTGAATTGGTACAGACTTTTGAGGGACTGAGCCCTCCCAGTCTGTTTGATCTGATCCACCTCATCCCTCCTCAGTGGATTTCACTTCTCCAGATATTCACCCAAACCAACTCCACCCTGCGTTGTTACTCTCCTCCTCTCTAACACTCTGCCTCCGTTACCTTCTGCGTGCCGCTGGCTCAGACAATTAGCCGAGTGAAGACGGAAGGAAGAGCATGAGGACGAGGAGGGAGGTGTGACATTTTACGGCGTGACATTTTTCACAAAGAAACCCTCCAACGTCTTCACTCCTCATTTCTGTCTCGACACTTCGGCTGCTTCCAAACCTTTTATTCTCTTTTTTAAATGAAGAGGTCCGCAGCAACCGTGTTGCTATCTGGACTGTGGTTTATTTACCCCCCCGCCCCCCGGTGGGATTGTGCCGCCCAGTGAAGGTCAACTCACACTGGGAGAGGGGGGGGGGGGGCGTTGAAGGGGACGGGCTGACCTCATGAACACACACCTCGTATATCATTTCTTCTGTTTGTTTTTATTATGTCTGTCCTGATCTTGTAGCACTCTCTGCTTCTCTGTCTCACCATCGTCCACCAGATAGTAACCGCCTGATGACGACTACATGACGTATAGTTGACAGCTGCTGGAGCTAACGGACTCCATCCTAACGGTTGATTCACAACATTTCTCCCTTTGAACCACAGTGAAACAGTTTGAGTCAAATATAGCATCATAACTTCTGTTTGCAGCGCCCTCAAAACATTATGTAAAGCAATGCTGTTCATACCTCCAATCCCAAACTGAAAATAAGAAAAAGAAAAGAAGAAATGTACATCTTTCTTTGTTTTACACGACCATTAATCCACAGTGTCACATCAGCATGCTTCTTATATCACTCCTCTATTTATTCATATACAGATGTTCACTGTGTGTTGAAACCCTGCAGACATACAGGCAAGACATTTAAATCCAGAACTTGTACAGTACCCAACGAGTAGCCCAACATATTCTAAAAATACCAATACAATATGTGTGTGAAGACCCATGTTTTTAAATGTGACCAAGTATGTTCATGTAGCAGCAGCAGATGTGTTTGGTCTTTCTGGACCTCAGTAAGCTGCTGGCTTTTGTTTGAAATATGAAAAAATACTTTTTTTCCCCTCTAAGAAGCCATCTTTCTGTGAGCCTACATAGTATGGAAACAGTCTTGTAGATATGTCACGAAACACTTCATCTGTCCCGTTGTATGGGGTTAACCTTAATGAGCTGCAGCTGATCAAATATGCCAGTAAAGAAAAAATGAAAAAGCCCAAAAAATAAAAGGTTTAAAGCTGCAGTGGCTCCAGCAGAATACCAACAAAGCCGACGTGGTGGGTGCCATTCTCCGGGGCGGAGACCAGCGCGCGTTGACCTTTGCTGGACTCGCAGTCTGCCGCAGCATTGTTGGAAGCACACAAACAGTGTGGTGCTGCAGCCCGGTCCTCCCACAGCACCTCATCACCAACTCTACGTGGTTTTGATGGAAAGTTTGAGGTGAAACCGACCGTCCGACAAAACAAGTAGACTCTGGCTGAGTGGCCTCTCTTTCTTCCTCTTTTTGACCCCGCCCCCCCCCCCCCCCCCCCCCCCGCGCCCACGCGGTGCGTTTGGGAGGCCAGACATGACCTCATGCCGACACAGCGGCAGGAGTCTCCTCAGAAGGTCTCTTATCTCTGCCAGCCTGGCCTTGGTGTGGGCTTTTTCTTTAATCAGCAGTTGTTACTGAAGCTGTTGGACTCCCAGAAAGGCCAGAGATCATTTTGTAGATATCGAGCAGACCTTTGGAGGTGATTGAGAACTCCCCAGCGGCCTGCTGACACAGGCTTAGAGCTCCGCTACCTGCCGGGACTGCAGAACACGGAGAGAGACCGAATATTAGCTGCAGTAAACACACACACACACACACACACACACACACAGCAAGGTTTTAGTTGCGTCTGCTGACATTTGAACACCTCACAAAGCCAGCTGAAACCTTTGCTGTGGCCGCTGTGGTCTGGCGGGGCTCATTAGCTTATTTGTTTGTCGTTTCACATTTTCGCAATAACCAGAAAAAGCAGACGGCTCCTGTGGAGGAGCTGGATTCCTCCGTAACTACCCAGCCAACAAGCTCATCAACATTCTGAATCACATTTTCTTTCACTAAGTCACGGCTTATTCCGAGAGAAGTCATGTCAACATCTAACCACTTAGCATGGTTTGCAAATTGGTCAGGAGTTATGGATTGGTATATTTTGACTTCCAGAAATGTGTGATCAAAAACCCCAGCAATAACAAAAACAGAAAAACACCATCCAATGGACTCCTCTAAAGCTTCAGTAAGCCCCACCCTCCAGGCATAACTCCAAGGCCAGGTTCCTCCTTTTTTAGACAAAATACACACTAACATACAGACCCACCAACCTTATTGGAGTACTTTATTTAGGTCCCGAATCAAACATTGCTAGAAACCTAACCTTGATTTTAATTCGGCCCATATTCCCCCTCCTGCTCAGCTGTAATGAGGTAGTTTCTCATTACCTGAGGCTATACTTTGAATAGAAAGAATGAATTTGGCGTCTTCAAAAATCACGTGCACAAACACAGAGGATACACTAGATACAATGTTTTTAAACGCCTTTAGGTTTCACGAACATCTTTGACTTGAATATGAATTTCTGACGTGATAACTTCAGCCCGTTGAACCCAAAGCCGACCTGACTATAAGCATACATGGGCGCTACACACTTGTTTGCGTGAAAGAGCTAGACTGTGATGGACATTGTCTCTGGAGGGGAGCTAGAGAGGAGATGAGTTGTCATTTAATTGTTGCAACGTGTTTCCATCAACTCCCTTTATGTCTTTTTGTCAAGAGACAAGAAGCCTGAGTTAGTGGAGCAGCAGTAATCGTCTGTATCATCATACATGCTGGCATTTCATTACGTGTGCGTTTGTTTTTGGGATGAATGATTGTGATCCACTGGTTCTAGAGATGTTCTGATTACATTGTTGTCCTCATCAATACCTGAACTTAAGTATCGGCAGATAACAAGTACCGATCCGATACCATGAAAACACAAACGATTTGTTTTTTATTTAGATAATTGATTTGTTTAAAACAGATCTTGGCATTATCAGTTCTATTCATTTCTATAAGCTGAAGTGAAACGGCTGTTGTAATATCTAGTTCATATATCTGTGAAAACATCTTCAAAGAACTGTATTCATTCAAGTTTTACAAGATAACACTTGAACAGTAGTGATTGGCTGAAGCCTAAATGAGCTGATAAATGATACGATAATGGGATATCACAGCGGGGCAGAGACTCGCCTCTCGCTCTCTCGCTCTCGCTCTCTCTCTCTCTCTCTCTCTCTCTCTCTCTCTCTCTCTCTCTCTCTCTCTCTCTCGTGTGCGTAGTCCACTGTGTGAAGGCAGAGGGGACGCTGTGCTGTTACTGATCAACCACAACATGTTTCCTCTGCACCGGGAGAAACGCAGACACGGAATCCATGAATTTGCCTCGAGTCCTGGTTCCAGCTCTAAAGAAATCTATCATCTGGAACCCTTTTTACTGTAGAGCTGCGTGAGGAAGCGGTGCGCCTTACTCCTCTAACCCCCCCCTAAGGTCATGATTACGTCTTTGAGGGAACATTTAGTCCAATGAAGAAGTCATTAAGAAGAGCCGGGAGCTTTCTTGAGATGAACTCAATTTTGGTTGTTTTATGAAATCACAAATATCACAATAACATTCCTCCTGAACAAGGTTTTTACCGCACAATAAGCCTGTTGATGGGAGCGTTTAAGCTCATTAAATCACGTTATTCTGCCTGCTGGTATGTGGGGGATTGCTTTGGCTTTAGTTTTTTGGAGTTCTTTCTCTTTGTTGTTTCCAACAAACCACAGCGAAAGGATAGGCAGCATTTGTCCTGGCTCACTTCTCACTCCTCCCTCCATTCTCTCCATCCTTCACATCCATCTGTCAGACTACTCTGCTTCCTTTTTCTTACATTTTTCATATTCCTCCCTCCCCTCCCCCCCTTTCCCCCCCCCCCCTTGAGTACCTTTTTCCAGCTGGGACACATCGAACGTGTATCAGCTCTGATTACCAGCCACACACACACACACACACACACACACACACACACACACACACACACACACACGGAGCTCTGACGCAGCAGTCCACTGACAGACAGGAAGCAGAGAATGATGCCATGCAATGCTGCTCAGACACACATGTCATTAATCTCATGATGTAACGGGCTGAGTCCTCTCAGTCCTCCCGGCAACACGAGGCAGACCGTTAACCTCTTCACCTCCAGCAGAGACAACACACACACTCCACTCAGGTTGAGACTTGTGTGTCTTCATTCACCAGAGCACCTTTGACTCCCTTCAACTGTTAGTTTTTATGGCTGCGTGAAACAGGCATTTGTGTTTATGAGAGGTGACACCATTTGAAGATCGGTTGAGTCCGTTGGGTAATCATTTAACCCGTGAGATGTCAGAAAGTGCTTCAGACTTTTCCCAAAGTGACCTTTTCCCCCAGAAATGGGAAAGAAATGAGTGTTGAGCACTTCTTGCTTGATGAATGACTTGAATAATCAATCAATTATCAATATTGTCGTGTGTTAAATTCATGTTGGTTATTTAAAATACGTTCCTTGTACTGACCCAAATGTTCAATATTTACTGAATGTGAAATTTGGAAAGCTCTGAAGAAGCCAAAGCTGTAATTGTTTAAGTTACTGCGAGGAACTTTGAAGTGTTTATGAAACGGTCTCAAGCAGAAGGTACAGGCTGTGCCGTCAATGAACAGTGAGTGTGCCGACAGCAAACGGCAGCAGAACCGGGCCTGCAGCACCGACAGCGCAGAGATCTTTTGTGTGGCATGTTTTTAGAGGCCGACAGGAGAGACGCACTGAGGTAGACGTTGTTCTAATTACGCCTTCAGGACATTACGCACAGCTGTCTGTGCAAACAAAGGAGAGGAGAAAGCTGCCGTCACCAAAGTGCAAATTCCATTTGACACACACACACACACACACACACACACACACACACACACACACGTGCCAAATACGTGCCGCTCGCAGCTTTAAACTGATTCTTCGGTATGTTGTGGCATGTTTACAGGAAGCAGGGTCTTCTGCTCACGGTATTCTTCCACCGAGACAAACTGAAGAGAAAAATGCAACCCCCCAAAAAAAAGTGCTGAATGTTGAAATGTGCCTTTCACTGTGGTCTGTTCTGCTGCTGAGGCAACACTCCAGCACCTCGCTGGTGGTCAACCTACACACACACACACACACACACACACACACACACACACTGAGGGGTTTGTGAAAAACAAAGACCATTGTGGCTGTTTCCTCCCTAAAACAACAAGCCGACTGTGTAAGTCTTCATTGTGCGCTTAGCTTTTGCGCCCATCTACCTCCCCGTGCTGCTCATATGCATCCACTGCATTAACATTCTCTTGCAAGCACTTCTCCCGCCGTCAGCTCGTTGAACCAGCCAAGACGTTTTTGGAATCGCCCCGGCCCTCTTTTGCTGCCAGGAAGGCAATAAACAAAAGATTGATCTAGCCTTTTTAAAATTAATTTTAGCTTCGTGGGGCTGAACTGCGGGGGGAAATTTACGAGAGTGTGTACGGGCGAGCCGCTCTGCTGACTAGCACAACCGTCCGTCCACTGCCCGTCCGTCTGTCGGGCAGAGAGAAAAGGGCAGAAAGGAGAAGAAGATGATGAAATCCTGGTTTTACTTCCCTCTCGGCGTGCATGTTTACATGACTTACTCTCCACGTCTGCACATGTGGCAGTTCTTTGGTTAACTCACTCTGCAACACATCCCTTCGTGAAAGAGGATGATCTTATTTAGCACCAACGGGAAGTTGGATCACAAACTGATTTGCTTGTTATTCCCCGCTGAGCAACAAAACAAAAAAGTTTGATTACATCACTCCAGTGCCTCAGATGTTTCTCACTATCCTGCCCTTTGCTGCCTGTTAAAGCTACAAAGATAGAAGTCTAATCATTTTCTAAGTTGAATGAGTCAATATGCGTTTGTCCTGTTTTTAATCACACAGCCACGTCAGCAAAGGCCTTTTTTTAACGCACGTTTAACGGTGCAGTTAAGGGGAACTCGCGTTGTCTGACCTCTGTGGGTTGGAAGGAAAGCCAAACGCAGAATGACAGAGAGTGGTGATCTGTAGTACTGGTGACCACACGGCTGTGAGGTAGCGCTGCACTATAGTACAACACGATATAGCCGCTACACGGGGTGTTAAAAGGAGAACGCTCTCCCCACCCTGAAACATCAAACAGTCAGCCAGAGATACAATGTCCAACTAACTCACAAAGTCAGCGTTAATCAGCTACAGCTGATGTATTCTCCCCCCAAAACAAAGTAGTCCCTTCAGTGAAATCAACACTCGCCAGCTAAAGCTGAGAAGCTGCTTCTGTCTGAAAATCAATAAACCCATCGTTTTAAAATGAATTTGGTTATTAATCGACACACAAAGTTAATCAGAAATGACTTTGGTAATTGATTAATCGTTGGAGTGAAACTTCAAGAACAGCGTGGTCATTGATTGATGATTCCAGTCGCTCACAATGAGAGGACTTGTCTTCTTTTGTTTGTTTTTACATGAAAGGACATTGGATATTTTTGTGTTGTAGTCCGTTCAAAAATCACAAGACACCTGGTGACGTCCACTCTAGGAAATTGTAACGGCCGTTTTACTGAGAACATAATCAACAGGTTGATCAACAATGGAATCAGTTGTTAGCTGCAGCGCCAGTGCTGTTTGACAGGCACAGTAGGAGGAGGAGGGCGGCTTAGCTCATGCACAGTGACACAGGGCTCCAGACACCACGTGCATGCGCACGCTAGTGCACGTAACAGTTATGTATTACACATCATCATATATTCAATAAGTCTTATTGAATATATGACATCACCAAATAAAATCTTTTATGATTTTAAAAAACAAACGTTTCCGTAAAGCACAATGCTTTTCTTCTCAAAATGTTCCGATGATCATAAACTACGTGATGTAGTTTCACTGTACTTTGGTGTATTGGGGGTTCAATGTTTTCTTTCAGTCAAATATGAAGTTATTTTACTCTACAGTTAACTAAAGGGAAGTCAGCATTTCCTCATATCTGAACTCATGAAAAGGATCAGTGTTGGATTTCTTTCGGCCGTGGTGGAAGTACCAACAAAGACGGACAAATACACCAAATGCTGCAGTAAAACCTTTGTTTTTTGGTGCAGGTTAAAACATTATGGTTCATGTAATTCTAAAAGTACTAGTGCATGCACACAGAAAAAACAACAACCTTGCGAGTGAAGAAGAACTCAGTGTGCAGAGACAAAGTGTCTACATGCAGTTTAGTTTACACGAGCTGTAAGAGCTTTTATTGCCGGAGTTAGGATTCACTGTATTGTTCCGTATGTTGGTAGGAAACAGGGTCCGTGTTTCAGTGGAGCCGGTGTACCTGCAGCACTGTGGGCTACGAGGAGAGAAGGATCAGGCCTCACATTAGCAAACTCAAACCCTTCGCATACAGCAACTATATCGGCCCTGTGGAGTGTGTGTTGTAGAATTTGATGTTCGCCGTGCCGGACGGTTGGGCGCGTTTGCAGGTTCCTTCCTCTGCTGGTGGGCCGCCTGAACACACACACACACACACACACACACACACACACACACTGTAGTTGTAGATAGACCTGGGGGATGTTTGCTTGTGAATCTGCATGCGAGTGTTTTGCTTCACAAGGTCACTTCTCTGCTTTTATATTTTGAAGTTGTGCAGTGGATGCCGTTGGCAAAAGTCAGATTGACTGTCGGTGTGTGCGCGGTGACACACACATGCGCACCCTGACCTCCTGACCTCTTAGCTGTCTTCTATCTCTATGTATATAAATTTCAGTCCTTAAAAAGAAGCTTGATCCACACCTTGCCTCCAATCACACGCTCCCTCAGCAGACCACTGTCTGTCTGCCCCCTGCTGTTTGGATGAAGTACTGCAGCAGACTCTCTGGCTTTGACAATGAACGTGAGTGGAGTCAGCATGCTGCAGCGACTCGGTTGTAGCGACTGAAGCTGTCAATCAACGGCGATGCATTAACACACACACGCGTCAGTGTCATGTTTAAATGAGACGACAGTGGGGCCAATGTGGCGCTGAGTGAAAGCCTGTTAATAAACGTTGCATCCTCTCGACGCTGAGACTCAAATTGGATCCAGATGTGTGGCTTTCTGGGCCTTTGGACATTGTAAACTGAGGTATCTAACCTTTTCTTAATAACTCTGTTACACATCAACGAGCAGGACTTATGGCCGTCTGGCAAAATTTGATTTTTACATGATTTCTGTATCATTGTAATAAACTGATTGTCAAGTATTTCATTTGCTGTCTTTTGTGACCGACTCGTACAGCAATCAGCTGGTTGGGCTGACCTCAACACCTGTTGTAGTGCTAAAAGCTTCCAACTTTGGTTCCCAGCGCTACGCGCCACGTAAAGCAACGCATGTCCATTAGTTTCATATATGAATGAGATGCGAAAGTATGTTAATGTGGCCTGTTGCAGATAATGTACTCCAGCACGAGTTAATTGTGTGTGTGCGCGTGCGCGCGCGTGTGCGTGCGGTTGGTTCAGGTTTCGTTGGTGAAGAGTAACGGAAGCTTTCACTAAAGCTCTGTCACACGTGCAGCCGTCTGGGAGCTCAGTGTGTGTGTGTGTTGGCGTGGGCCGTCCAGATGTTGCTGGAAAAGTCTCGTCAAGAGCTCGTCCACCGGCAAGAGAGAGGAGGGTTATGAGCCCAGGCAGGCCTTGTTTCCATGGCAACAGCAGATGTTTCCAAAATCGTTTTAACCGCAGTATCACACACAGACGTTCAGAGTGTGTGTGTGTGTGTTGGCGTTGGCTGCACTGCATTTTCTCTGGAGCGTCTCTTAGGAAAGCTTTGGGGACGTGGAGGAAGTCCAGAGGAACTTTCCCTTTATGGCGCTGACGAACTGAGTTATAAGTCAGACTCTCCGCTCTGTACCTGAAAGTGTCGGTTAATGACAGAGAGTCGGCTTCACCGCACCCCGTGCTCCTGTTACACACTGAGAGAAACAGGTGTGTTGGTGTGTGATAGGGAGATGTGGTGTCAGCGAGTGGTTAGCGTCGTGTTTCATGACGTTTTGGACCCCACACTGTCTAACTGCAGGTCCTGCATTTCTTTATTCTCTACTTGAAACCACATTTAGGATGTATAGTACATTGACTTTCAGAGTGAAATATAGAAAAATGTGAGTAACAAGTAGAAAAAAACTAGAAAAATTGGACCATAGCGATGAGGTCTTTAGTGTTTTATTACAATTGAAGTGATTTTTTTATTTTATCTGGTAGTGTTGGACACAGATATCTGGGTGTAGCCGATTAATGGAACATTATCAGTTTGGTGACCTCTCCAAAGAATTTATTTCTATATATTTTAAAACCAGTAAATAATTAACCGACCTTGATGAAAAATTATGTACAAAGTAAAACTCATCAGTTCACCTGCACGACACCTCTGACCTTCTGCAACCTGTTCCACAGTTGTTGGTACCGATCATTG
This sequence comes from Anarhichas minor, assembly GCF_050575085.1. Taxonomy (NCBI): domain Eukaryota; kingdom Metazoa; phylum Chordata; class Actinopteri; order Perciformes; family Anarhichadidae; genus Anarhichas; species Anarhichas minor. The sequence goes on along the minus strand of NW_027466542.1, from coordinate 733,546 downwards.
GTGTGCAGTATGGAGACTCAAAATATGAGCTGACATGGAGTACCAAAGTCTAAAGAGTCTTCTTCTCCTTTCTTTCCTCTCCATTCTCTCCATTCTCTCCATCTCTCCAGAGGGAGTTTGTGGTTCCACCTCCTCTCCTCTTCAGGAAGCTGAGCAACCCCGACCTGTCGCCCGCGGCCACCGCCGCTACCAAATCCAAACTGCACCGACAGCTGAGCCAGGACGAAAGCTGGACCCGACGCAGCAGCCTGGCCATGACCGGTAACACACACACACACACACACACACACACACACACACACACACAGTCTCCACCCACACGGGGCCGATGTTACCTGAGGTCATACTTTGATCCCTGATCTCTTGCGCTCTTAATCCGGCACCAATCCGCCACGTCCGTAATCTGTCGTGAAGTGAATATTCTAGCCCGGATTAACTGCCAAACAGAGGCCACGTGACAGTACGAGTCGGATGTGAATCAGTAGCTCAGACATGTGTGGCCGGTTGTGCTTTAGGTTTTCACAAAGACCGGTTTGTTCTTCGGGTTTTCTTTTGGGTTTAGGAAATTGACAGCTGCATTGGGAATCATTAATGCGAGCTGTGATTGAACTTGAGCCAGCTTGATTCTCATCCAGTCATTCAGGGTGGAGACCGACAATATGCTGATGAATCACCAAACCGTAGTGAGAAGCAGACGGGGGACTCTAGTCCAGTGTGTCCCCCGGTGTAACCGAGTCATTCCCTTTTCGCCTCACAGGTAAGCAGCTGCTGCCTCTGTCCAGCAGTCTGCACACCGGAGTGAGCCAGCTGGCCTGGCAGGGGCCACCGGGAGGTTGTGGAGGGCCCGGGGCCACGGGGGGAATGTCCGCAGGAGGAGGAGGAGGAGAGGGGAACAACCTGGTCCGCATGAGGAGCCAAACCTTGGGGCAGTCTGCTCCGTCTCTCACCGGACTGGTCAGTGCACTAACGCAACACACACACACACAGACCGCAAAAGTCCTGCTCACCATAACAAGTTATTTACCGTTTTTCCATGATGTCATTCCATGATGTACATTTTAGCCTCTAAAACTTTAACGGACACAAACGGGCTTCGAACCGACCCTGTTGGGTCTTCACCAGGGAAATAGCTGACATGACAAAATTTGCAAAAATGATTGCATCATGGGTGCCAACTTACCACTGAAACTTGTTTGCATGATTGATTTGACAAAAATCTGTCTTAAATTTGCTCTTTATCCTGCAAAACAATACATAAACATGAAGTGCGGTCAGGTTGTCTGATATCTGCAGACTCACATATGGAACCCCGTCTGTTGGACTGGAACCCTGCCAGCTGAATGCAGGGAGGCAGACACAGGATGACTCAGGGTTTTTAACACACACACACACACACACACACACACACACGCTGAGGCACTTAACATCCACAGGCTTGTTTGCTCAGTGCTGAGAGGAAGAACTGGAGCAGAAATGCCAGTGTGTGTGTATGTGTAAACTTCTCTATTTGTGCGTGTGTGTTCGCTGGCTGTAATGGGTCAAGATGCAGCACAGTGGCTGCTGTAGTCTAAGTGTGTGTGTGTGTGTGTGTGTGTGTGTGTGCAAGCTCTTCTCTGACCCCTGCTGGTTGTAGAGGGGATTACTAGAGGAGCGGCTGTAAGATGTTACATGTCCAGTCACACTGGCACTAAACTCAACATATATTTATTAAAGCTCCATATGCACTCCTTAGTTGTGAGGTTCTTCCCGTCGTCCTTTGAAAAGGTGTTTACAGAGCTGTTTGTGTTTTAATATGCACCGTCTGTGGCTGTGTGGGAGTTCAGCTAATAAATATATAATGTAAAAAATAAAATCATCTCAGATGTTGGTCACAGTGGGAACTCCTTTAATTACTGATAACATTAAAAACAGCTTTTCAGTTTACACAGACATGAAGTGAGGGAATCGAGCAAATTCCTCACATTTGAAAGACTGATTAGGGATTTTATTCCCTAAATGACTTCATTTATCAAAGTAGTCTCCCCGCCTACTGTTATACATGACTAGTCGTTTACAGAAAGAAGAAAACCTGTGGAGGTACATGAACTGATCAAACTGCTTTTTCTTTTTAAATGTTTAAACGGTATAATAATAATAATGTATAGTACGACTCGCGTGCCAGTTGGTGGCAATTCTGAGTAGCCTGTGGTTTCCTGAGAACGCCCAAACATGACATCCCCAGCTGAGACACGTCGTATGCTTTCAGCCTGTAAACACACGGCACAACAAGAGGGCTGTGGCCTGATGGAGATTAATAAACATACACATATAAAACTCCCTCTCTGCTACACTCGAAACCAAACAAACGAAAAACACATTAAAATGGCGAAGCATCAAGTCGTGTGACGCAGTAAACTTGTGTTAAGTTTCCTGTTTTGTTTGTTAAGGTGCAGAAGAATCTGGTGCAATCACCCTCTGTAATATGGCATCATCTTACATAATACATCAACATGTAGTACAAAAATACTAATAAGACATATGGCTATAAATCACATTTAAATGGCTGAAGGAATGATTTCTAGAGGATCAGGTTGGGATGAGAAGTTAAACAATGACGTGACTCCACACTATGAGCCTGGTTTACACACAAACTGCTGTGGGAAGAACCACCAGCAGATGGCATCAGTGTCTAATCACCAGTAGCTCTCATAAAGTCTTGTGTGCCATACATTAAGCCACCTGTGTGCGCACTGTGTGTGTATGATGAGGACAACTTGTGACTTCTGATACTATGCCGGTGATGAAAAGCCTCTGTGGACCACCGTCTGTGGTGAGAGTGAAGGTGGACAAAGATCTAAAATCAAAATGTAGGATTTCATCTCCGCCGCCAGCGGGAAATCGTGATCCGCAGAGTTATTCTCGTGGAGTAAATAATCCCTGGCCATTCTATTTTTCAAGGGCAAGTTTGTGAATGTTTTCCTTTTCCTCGCTCCACACCTCGTCTATCTGTTTCTCAGCAAACAGCAGTTCATGCACATCGTACTTCAGTGCGGTGTTGCTTGTCGGGGTCACGGCTGTCAGAGTTTTTATATTACCGGCCTTAAAGCCCCATCTCACGCTTTGAATTGACTTACTTTAGCATTTCAGAAGACCACCTGAGCCCCTCTGGCTCATCTTTTTTTTTCTTCTTCTCTGCTGCTTCTCTTCTTACCGTCTGCGTCATATCTTATGAAACACTCTACTGTTTTATATTTTGTGCAGGATGATTTTCATAGGATCTGTATTTTCCTCTTCCACTTTTTGCTTGTATTGTCTTGATTGTTACATGTTGATGGTGTTGGTTAGATGGTGTGGAGTAAAACCAGCTGTCCTATTTCAGATCAATGTCCTCTTGATGAGGCACACCTGTACAATCTAATGTGATCCAATGCAACAGCTCGACACCGAGGACGTGTTGGTATAGAAGCATCTGCCTTCAACTATCTATATGATATCTAATAAACAGTGAATCCTGATACGTCACCTGGCCCTTGTTGACATGACTTCACTTTAATCGCTTTACTGCGGCTGCAGGAAGAGGATTAGTGCTCCACGATGTGTGCCCCCCCCCCCCCCCCCCCCTCCGTGTTTGCGTGGATTAAAAAGTGTGCGTTGCCACCCGGGATGTTAATGGACAGAGTGTTTGTGCTGTTAGCACCTGTGTTGCTAGTGTGTCCCTGTGTTTTTGTGTGTTATTGAGTGAAATGAATGGAGCTCACGGAGTGTGTGTGTGTGTGTGTGATGGGTAAAGCATTTGCGGAGGTCCAGATGGTGTTTACCTCTTGGCTAATGGACGAGGGTCCGTCGCTCCTGTTTCTCCTCTCTCTCTGACACGCTTTAAGACTAACAACCAAGTGTTGCCAGGTAACTTGTGTGTGTGCGTGTGTGCAGCATTTGAAAAGGAAAGAAGAATTATCTTTCTATTTTGTCCAGAGTGTCTTTGAGAGCTCGCTTCTCTTTCTTTCACTGAGCAGCTTCATTCACTGTGGAGGTGGAACTTTGCAATAACACACACACACACACAAACACACACGATCAGATTAGAATATTATTAGCATTTGTTTTGGAGGGGAACAAAAAAAAGAAAATAAATGAAAGACTCCGCTGGAAGGAGGATACAGGGCTGAAGATGAAAGAGGAGTGCTGCTGTATTGTTGCAGCCCGTGCTCAGGCACATCATTAGATGCAGTGAGACTCTGCTGGGAGGCAGACACACACACACACACACACACACACACACACACACACACACGCATACAAGGAGATCACAACCAGATGAATACAAAAACAAATGAACCTGTTGACCCTCTTGTCATTCACCAGTTGCTTTAAACCACGGGTTGGCAACCTCTTTGATGTGAAGTGCCGTTTTTATACTTAAATATACATGAGAACATGTTGAATAATTACCGAGTGTCCTCCGCCGCTACTGACGGAGACAATAACGGAGGTGGACGGTTTTACGGCTCGTTGATTAGTCCTGTAGTTTGGACATCCCAGCTGATCTGGAACCCAATCCGACCAAGACCGTTGACAGGGAGATACAATTCTATACCGTCATCCAACACTTCACCTCAATTTGGACTTTTAACACATGGTGTATTTGTCTTTTTTTAGCACAAAAAGTAAAAATCATCTATTTTTGTTTTGGTCCGTTGGTGTTCTCACAGGATTTTAATGTTTGTGCAGCAATAGGACTCTAAATGTTGTCTCGATGTTTGAAGAGTCCACACTTTGGTGGTAGTATCAAAAAAAGACAACGCCCCCAGAGACACTTGGACCAATGGGCTGAAAGCAACACGTAGACTCATCCAGTCTTAATTCCTCATTTCCTATAAACAGAAAATACTGGTATTCACTTGAAGTTCGCACAACATTTTCACTGAAACGTGGCTGTTGAAAGAGTGCGACTGTGGTGCTTGCAGGTGCGCCACAGATGCACACAGCAGCTACTCTTGCTTACGTTTAAAGAGCCAATCATGTGAAGTCTGCAGAGCTAACGCAGCTCTGCACTTTTGTTCAGTCGAGAGCAAAAAGGGGCCAAATGAAGCCAGCAAAGACTTGCGTGTGTCTCTCTGAATGCACTGTTGTTGCTTGTGAAAAGCAGCGCAGAGTAGAAGTGCATCAGGAGCAGCCGCTGTGGTGATGACTCATGCTGAAGGTTGGGCTCTCTCAGAGGAGACGGGCAACAGAAGGAGCACAGTGTGTGTGTGTGTGCGTGTGCGTGTTGTGAGTAGCTTATCTTCTCCTTGCATATCTTCATGATGTCTGTCCTGCTTATTTTCACATTCACTTGACACACACACACACACATTGACACACACCTCTTTATCTTGCTGCAGGCTGTCAGTTGTCCTTGTCGTCAGCATGATTCATAGCTAAAGGAGGAAACTGTGTTCCTGTGCTATTCTTACTGCAGGACACGCACATGCCCGTCTCCTTTCAATAATCTGATATTAGCATGTGCTGCCGCTAAGCTTTCTATCTTTCTTTACGTTCTCTTTTGCCGTCTTCTTTATTTCAATGTATCTCTGTGTCGTTGCTGCCATTCGTTCTGTCGTCTTCTCTCCGCCTTCACTCCGCTCTTTCTCCGTCCTGTATCTCTGCTTTCATCTCTTGATCCTCTTTAAGTTGAGGAGGAGAGAGCTTAAGCTGAAGAGGAGTCGCCGGATGTGTCGGTGGAAGAAAGCAGCGAGCCCGCTCGAGTATCTGGGGCCCCAGGTGAGAGACGAGTCTGCTCAGCTGGGCTCCACACGACTGCACTGTCCCCGTTTGAACTTGGACTCTTCGGCACAAAGGAGAGAGAGAACTATATTTTAGTAATGAACCACTTCACTGCAGACGGTGGCCGTCTCAGAAAACTCAACAGTATTTTTCTCCATCGGCTGAGAAAGGTCTGGAACACTCAGTGAGTTTTTAGTGGTGTATACGAGTCAGGAGACGTCATGTTACAGTATTATAACTTCATGTTATCTTTTAGGATCTCAACATATATACATAACATTACATTGCATATACACAACATATCATCATGTCGGTGCAAGCGCTGCTTTTCACTTCTAAACCCAGATGAATCCTGACGACTCAGGGGATTGAACCGACGACCCTCAGGTCACCAATGCCCACTTCATATCAGTCAATATCTTCGTTGACTTTATTAAGCATTTTTCCGGACATTCTCTTTGACCCAGATGTCGAGCAAACATCGGACTTCTGCCCACTCGGGAAAGTTTGAAAGTGCAATAAGTTTTAGTTTTAGTTGCAGTTGTTTCTCAGACTCGGCAACGAGGTAACAACGATACCATCGCTGGCATATGAAGTGAAATCTGCCTGCTCCTGAATGCGAGCAGGTTTTTTTTTTTGTTTTGTTTGTCAAACGTGAAGGGCAGAGAGGAAGCCGGCGGGGGTTACGGCTCCGACTTCCACTTTCGTACATCTCACACCTCAGCAGACAAGAGATTGGACAAGTCCAGCGGTGCATCCCGAGATGAGATGGAAAATGTTATGCAGAGGGAGGGATGGAGGGGAAAAGAGCAAGGCCGTGATGGACACAATGAATAAATCACGCCAGAGTGTAATAACAAAACTCACTCAGGGGGTAGAGGAGGGTAAATAGATGGATGGAATTAGAGACGGAGGTGAAGTGAACAACTCTGGCTGGCTTCGCCTGCTGTCTGCCCTGTCAGAGGACGGAGAAGTCAAATTCTCCGATGAATGAATCGCAAACAAACACATTCTTTTTAGGCTGTTAAGAAGTCTACACAAGTCTACTTTACTTGTACTTTGTGCCTTTTCTTTAAAATACTATAATGGCCTGAATATAAGGTGACTTTTGTACATCCAAATAAATACATAGATACATAGACTGAATTGTTATTTACAGTAACAAATCATCCACAGGTATTTTTTACTGCAGCAAATCATTGGTCAAAACTTACACAGGGATTAGGATTCCAGTATAAAATGTATATAGTGGACAAATATAGAATAATAGATCCAGCTATTTGAGTCAGTATCAGCCCGATATCAGGATCAGCTCCATCCTTACCGTGAAACACTTCCAATAAAGAGGAACGGTAATGCCACTTAAGGCGTTAAGGCTTGTCCAAACATGTTTACAAGTTATTTATTCTTCTGTCTCTCAAGTCAAGACGTTGGAAAAAGTCACACAAGCCGTCAAAGACCTGTGTGAGTTGAACTGGGCTTCCTGAACACTTCGGGCTGATTAAATCCAGAAGAGACACGATAAACGGACTTAAAGAAACTCGCTAGCCCAGCGACATGAAGGCTACGAACGACCCATAATGCAGCATGTTATCTTATCAGGCAGTCTTTATGTGTCAGGCCCAGGGACCCGTACTTCCTCTTCGTAAAACCTCCCCACTTTTTCCTAATGTAATAGAGACGAAAATAATAGAATCAACAAGAAGACTTAAATAAATGCAGTACTTCCTGTAATGAGAGCTACGTCTGATTGAGGCTGTGTAGTGAACCTCAGTACTTTTTTTGGGGGGGAAATGTCAAGCACTCCAAGCTCAAGGTCTGTAATATTGTTCACTGATTATTGGATCAGACGGGTCATGATTTGAGGAATAAAAGGGCAGAGAGAAAAACAACTTGGGATTCGGCTCCATCTGGATCCGGCCTGATGAATAAAGAAGCCGCTGGGACCAGACGCCAGTACCACCAGGTCTGCTGGAGCGCTTTACTGCAAACCGCTTTCACTCTGAAACTTTGATCAGTGCTGGAACTCACAAAGTCGGATCAGCTTACAAAAGTCCCATTTTCTCATTTTATGATCCTACCGCTAATGTGCTCCTTAATTACAAGACTTAAATAGGCTAATACATAATTGAAGCGCGCGACTGGTCTCGCATAATAAAAGCTCTTCACACGCTACAGCGGGAGGTTCATACGGGATTGATTTCATAACAAATACTTCCATTTTGCCGAGTGTGCCGTTAACTGTGCCGCTCCTGGGCTCCGTCTGCTGCTCCGCCCTCCTCGTTTGTCATCGCCGCGGCCTTTTACAATTTTTTTCCCTTTAATTGGGTGAAAACGCGGGCAGTGCATTCAACAGTGCAGGGGCCCCCCCGAGTAACCAGTCAGCAGCCGCCGACCCTGTAATTACCAAACCGGCCCTCCTCTGCACCTCTAACGGCGTATCTTCATCAAGTCGCTTTCGCTCTTCCATATTTATTCCTTTTTCTCCATCGCTCACGTTGCTCTTTCTGGCCTCATGTGCTAACAGTTTCCTTATTCTCACACTTTCACCCCCTGCCTTATTAGCAGCGAGGGCTTTTAGCCTCCCAGCCAAGCATGGAAAAGTAGACGGATACACCGAAGTGTTTTTTCCTGTAAATCTGTGTCTGTCCATGAACATTTTAACCCGACTCCATTTCCCACCGTGCAGATGTTCCCCTACTTTGCAGCTAATGGGGGAAAAGTCAAATGGGTTGTTCGTTTTCTCCCCTTTTCTTTTCCGTTGGACTATATTCGGCTAATTGCCTCCTGCCTGCACATGACAATCATCCACAGCAACACACTCCAGAATTAGCTTTACTGGTTCATTTGCTTCCACTTGATTTTTGACTATATTGCGTTAATTACCTCCCAGTACACACACACACACACACACACACACACACACACACACACACACACAGAGTCCCCTCCTGTGGTGAGATCCAGCATGACTGACTGCAGACAGCAATTAGGGACAGACCATGAAAAATGAAGTGTCTGCATGCGATCAGTGCACATTTGGAATGCACAGAGGGAAAACAAAGCACAACATCAGCCGAGGCTGCAGGCAACTCATTTCTCTGGAATAATTAGCCGGCAAAAAGAGGTCTTCTTCTCTGTCGGTTTTTTCATAGATGACAGACGAGACTTGCTTCAAGTGGAAATTAGAACAGGAACCCTTATTCCTTTTGTTCTGCTCTTTTGCCTCTTGAAGACTGCCGACATGCATTTAAATGAGAATAAATGTGGGAGGGGTGTGTTCATAGCCGTCAGTAGTTTGTCAAATATTACAATCAAAAGACCAGACAAACTAATAGTGGCAGGTCTGCACAGGTGAATACAGATTATCGTTGTGGTAGCCATTAACATACACACATCTAAGCAACTTACCAGTGGGGGCGGGGCTTGAAGGACAGACTGAACGTGCGTACAAAATGAGATACAATTATTTTAGAAGGTGCACATTAGGGCTAAGCAATACGGTTGAAGTCGTTATTACAACTATGTATGTTTCCTGATATTCTTGATGTCACATTCAAAACAGTGAACTTTACACCCAAACAAGCGTGTTGTTTTCAGGCTACATTCTAACATTGTTGTTATGTACATTAGCATGCTATGCTAGCATTCGTCTCAAAGTACAGCAGAGGATGACTGGAATTCAGTCATTCATTTTACGAAGGATTTCAATAGTGTTGGTGCCGGAGGATAAATCAGAGGATCACCATAACCGCTACAGATTCATCCTGTGGATTATGAATGTATTTACAAAATAATCGTGAAAATACATTTAGTTGTGTTGAGACAGTTCACTCTGACACCACCAAACCCAGGATTTTCCAACTGGTCCGGCTGAAACTGATGCAAACACACACCGTGTCCTCGTCATTGGCCGTTCAAGTCAAACTGGCCCCTCCTCCTTCTGTCTCTCTCTGTTGTCCAAGATGTTGCACAGCGGTCACTGTTACCCTTCACTCTGCACTGCAAAGATCCTGATCACACACACACACACACACACACACACACACAACAACATACACATGCCCACGCATATGCTTTGCCGGAGCTCAGTGTCCTTGTCCCCTTGGCAACCGCCGTGTGTTCAGCGATGCTGTGGATGCGGGTCGTTTCCCTGTGAGACGACTCGCTCACCTCTCTCTCTCTTCCTGTTTCTGCTCGCGTTCGATGCCTCTCTGAGAGATCGATGGCTTCATTGAGCCTCGGTTGCTTGTTTTGATTAACTTTGGAAGTGTGTTTGTGTTGAGAAAGACGAGCTTTGGTTATACCCTGAACAATATGTGTGTGTGTGTGAGAGTTCGGGGAGATCTGGGAGTAATGCAGGCTTTATTTATTCCCACACAGCACATAAAAGCGGAGTGGAGATAAAATGTGGCTCCGCTCTCTGGATCCCCACAGGCCTCTGCTTTGGTCTCGCCACTGTTTACTCCAACAGAGTACTCTGTTAAAGGAGAGCGAGCACAGATGTATCAAACCCATTTTTTCCAATGTTCACACAAACAAACTTCTGAGAGCCCAGAAGGTCTATGTGGATGTGATTAAGGGCTGCATTCAGCTTCAGGCAGTTTCCCCCTCTTATCCGGAATATTTAACAGCATGCACAAGTTTGTTTTATCCATTCATTTTCGGGATGCGGCGGGTTCCTTTCCCACATGGAGCATAGCAGCCATTGTTGCTTTGGTTCTCATACTACAAAGAGTATGATGGAAACCGGTGTGTGTGGCACGTGATGATCCAGCATCGCATGGGGTGGTCTTTATATTCCTAATTGAGCATTTGCTTCAGAAAATAGTGAAACATGTCATCTTTAGAGGTCTTGTTTAGTCCAAACAGTCCAGAACCCCAAAATATGTATTTACAATAATGTAAAGCAGTAGTAAAGTAGCGAATCTCCAAATTTGAGATATATGAATATACTGTATGAGTTAAATAATGTATCACTCATCAAACTATTGTCATTGGCAATGGACACATCCATTAATCGACCAATTCATTTCAGCTGTTTATTGATGTGCTCTCAGTGGAGGCTTTGGCTGTATCCGCTGGCTAAGTAGGCTAACGGAATATTTTACAACTTCTCTTAATTGTGACCGTTACTTTTCCTCCACTTCAAATTTCAAGTAGAGAAAAGCATCCCCTATTTAAGCCACTGTTGTTGTAGTCACATAGTTTATTGACCTACATATCACAACTGAAATGTACTACTGTATGAAGTAACGTCGTGTCATCATATACAAACATACATATTACAATTCTGTCAACACATTGATACAACATGTCAGGGACAATGTAAATGCAGGTCTCCAGACTAACTTTCTTAGCATGTTAGCACGGTTAGCATGTTTGGTTCAGATGCTAAAGTCAATCCTCAAAACGTAATGTCTGCATTCCTCCTCTTCCCGTCTGCCTCCACTTCTTTCTCTCCGTCCACATCTTTCTGTTTTCTTTCCCTTTCCAGGTAATTGAATCTCAGAATGAGCACAAGCGAAAAACTGCAGGACACACTCTTTCCACACACACACACACACACACGCACACACACACACACACACAGGCACTTACGTACAGAGGACACACTTCTTATTGATCTCACACACAAATCCCGTCCTTCAATCCAAACTTAGTCAGACAGCTCTCAGTGGTTAGTGTTTTATTTATTGGACTGTTTAGGACACACACACACACACACACACACACACACACACACACACACACACACTTATCTCTGCCGTTCTTTGATAAGCAGACCACTGTGAGTGAGCCAATGATTGACAGGTGGACTGATTGCGTGCAGGGATTGATTAGTGAGGTCTAGCGAGGTGGAACTTCTTCCTGTCAATCAGAACAGGAAGTGGAACATGTCTGTTGCAATTATAGGGGATTTCGTGTGTGTGTGTGTGTGTGTGTGTGTGTGTGTGTGTGTGTGTGTGTGTGTGTGTGTGTGTGTGTGTGTGTGTGTGTGTGTGTGTGTGTGTGTGTGTGTGTGTGTGTGTGTGTGTGTGTGTGTGTGTGTGTGTGTGTGTTTTTTTAATGTCAACACTTGTTTGTATGTTTGGTTGGACATTCACAGGGAAACGTGTCCTAGTCCTTTGAAGTTCAAACTAGCGTGAGCGATGCAACAAAGTGGGCGGTAACCGGGACTTTCAGCTCCACAGAGCGAAGACGTCCTCACACCCTGGGAGCTCTGGGTAATGATGTTTTGAGCGCAGTGTGGTTTTCTCATTTGCACTTTGAGATGAGTGTGTGTGCGCGCGTGTTTGGTATCTCGCGCGGAGAGCAGAGTGTGACAACCACGCAACATGAGACGGCGGTGTGGGCGAAAAGTGTACACACACACACACACACACACACACACACACACAGTTCTTGGTCTACCACAGAAACTCAGTAAGGCGGTCCGACTCTGATCTCACCCTTTTGCCAGTTGTTCTCTGTGACCGCTTCTTATCTGCCTCTGGTTAACTTGCAGAATTCAGTCAGTGTGTTCATGTTTTATGTTTAGACTATTAATAGAGCTCATTATTTTTGTTTGTTTAGTTTTCTTCTTGTTTCTCTGAAGTCTGTTCTGTTCTATTTAAGTTGTTCATTGTGCTTCATGTTGTCTCTTCATTCTTTATTACTATAAGCCTAAGCGATTGCCAAACATTATGAGTGCAGGTAACAATCATTTGTATTATTGATTCATCTGTAATTACTTTCTTTATAATGTGCTTTATTGTTAAACCCAGAATATTCCATTTATTGTGATAGAAGATTAAAAGAACGCGCAAATATTGACATTTGAGAAGCTGGAACCAGGACATTTGACTTAAAACGTGACTCATTCATTTTTCTTTATCGACTAATCCTTAAATCAACTGATTATTTCTGCTCTCTGTGTTTTCAAAATCGTTGAAAAAATCAAAACAAACTTTGTTGTTCACCATAAAGAGATGGTAATATGCCTTGGGTCATTGCTCCAAACACAATATGGGTTGTTAGAGTGGGATTGCTTATTTATGTGAGTGCATGAACGCGTGTAAAACATATGCGGCAATAATCGAACCGCTCCCAGTAAGCTTGGCAGAGGGATTATTGACAGCTCGGTGGCTTATTCAGAAACCTGCTTTACTTAGCTTTATTAGCTCCCTTGTAGGCACACACACACACACACACACACACTCAAATGAATGGTCGTTAATTAGGAGAGTGAGCTATCGCCCCTCTAATGGCGCAGGGCAGAGCCATTCTGTACCGAGGTGATGTATAGTTTTAGGTCTCATAGAACCAGCCGTCTCCGCTGGTCTCGTACCTAATGTCCGACATCAATCACACTAACTGGGTTGCAGCACTCACAAGGCTTTCTACCGCTCCTGCTGCCTCCCTCTTTGTCTCCCTCTGTTCAGCCAGGTGCCTCCCAAGTGAGGTCGGCCGCTCTTATTGTTCTAGTCCTGGTCTGTAACGAGTCATTCAGAGCTCCTGGTCTCCGTGCACAGCCGCAGATCTCTATCGACCGCATCAGTTTAGGAGAAGATCCCATTACTGCTTTTCGCCTCGCCCTTCTTCTTCCCTCTCTGTGCGTATCTGGATCTCTTTTCTCTCCGTGCATCATGTTGCCATCCATCCATCACGCTGCATTATTGATCCGTGCTGGAGGTTTTAGTTGTTAGAGGAAACGCCTGTCTTGAGTGTGAGTAAGTGTGTGTAATAAAAAAAGTTGAATCCTTGATGCTATCTCAACTAAAGAAACTGCACAGTTCAAGTGTTTGCTATTCGGTTGTTGTTTTGAAATGCATTGCAGAATATTTCACAGTTCTGCATCTTATTGACCTCATGAACATCTGGCTGTAGCTTCAGATCCGTCACTAGAAAAGGAAAAAAAGAAAAAGAAAGAAAGTCGAGCTAAGTCCATTAATAGATCGATTGTTTTGTCATTGGAGAAAAACTGTTAAACTTTTGCTGGTTCCAGCTCCTCAAATGTGAAAATATGCTGCTTTTATCAGGAGTGCGCTACATTTGTCTCAGAATGTGACGATGGTTTGTAAGTTGTTTGGTTACTGTCTAATTTGATCAAACCACAAACGCACACAGTCCTGACGAAAGAGATGAGCTGAGCTTTTTGAGTCTTAAGGCCCTTTCACACCTTATTCAGTCCGGACTTTCAGACTTTTCAGTTTGATCCATGTCAAGATTATATATAGAAGTGTGAAACCTCCGAAAACAAAGTTGGTCTCGGTCGGGATCAGACCGAACCATGGTTCGCTTCGTTTCTAGTGTGGACACATTTTTTTTTTGGATGGTTCGGTCTTTCGGACCAATTACAGGAAGTTCTGAATGTCTGTTGCCGCGTTGTGAGAGCAGCAGAGCTCCCTCCGGGAACAGCTCGGTGAGGAACAAGTGCAGCTCACGAAGGTTGATGACGTCAGGACGTAGGTTTGTCATCTATAGTTGCAATGTCAAACCCAAACTAACCCGATCAAATGTATACAGCGTAACAAAAACATGAACCTTGGCTCGGACTTTCAGGTGTGGAAACACCCTATTAGACGTAAAATGTTGTTTAGTCATGGACATTTAATGTTCGAGAGAAATACTTCACATTTGAAGGCAGGTTGTCAGGAGCTACAGGCGAGGTCTTCTTCAAGGGACGCATCATTTTGATGCATCTACAATATGAGATTCAGGGATCGCTATCAGCACCATTGCTGATTTTCTTACTGGGCGGTTTGGGTTTCATCTAGACGCTACTGATCCACCTCAAACACTGCTTCTTAGTGTCGTTTTTTTAAAAATCAGCGATTCCACATTTGCTCAGTGGGATCAGGTCACAGCAAACCCCCCTTGAGCATGCTGTTGCCTTCTTTATCATTTGCCAGCAGTTGTTATTCCAGCGTTCTCACAGCAGGAGCCTCATTGTTTCCTGCTCCGCTGCTATCATGTCTTGCTGTGAGCTAATGTTACCAGATAAATAGCAACGTCCTGCTCTTGAGAACTGATTTGAATACAAGTCCTCTACCTTTCAGACAGGAGAATGAGCCCATTTAGTTCCAGCTCCCCCTCCCCCTACATCACCTGCAAAGGGATACTTGTTCACCATACAGACAGAATAGACATAACAAGGCTCGTTAATACCAGATTTTAATGCTCAGGCCCCGCGATCAGATGTCATTATCAAGATAAAGTATCTAGTTACAGTTGATATCGGGTGGAAATGGGGAGGGTCATTGAGTCCATCTTCCGTCATTGTCTTCACACAAAGACATCGTTCTTTGTCCCTTTGTGTCACATCTAGCTGCACCATAGAAATCATTCTCTCGCCCAGCTTGTTTTTCATGTCTCGCTGCGAGCTAACGCTTCCTGCTTCAAACTGGCTCACCCAGCAAACACACGGAAGTGTCCTGAATCCTCAATCAGTCATTTAAATGCTACTTGAAGGACACTTACAAGGTAAAGTATTCCCCTCTTAGAGCTGTGAGTCTCATAGAGGGACAAGTACCTGATACAGGTAACATTTTCTGGTTGCATTTTTCCTCGGGGATCAGCCAACCAAATATCACTTTATCAACACATTTCATTTTTTCTCAGCAGTGGCTCCGTGAATCCGCTACGTCGCATCATTTACACTTGCTCACGTGTCGTTAATCTGGCTGTGTGTGAAATACTGTGTGCTACCCTCTTCGTCTTTTTGCCCAGTAACACAGCGCTAATGGTTGCTGCAGCTTCTACAGAATGGCTTTGTGTGCGGTTTCCCTCAGAGAATTCCACTCTGCATCGATCACTCCTTTTCCTAATCGATAGCGACCTATATATACGGATCAGTTCCCAGCATCCAAGGGCAGCCAGGCTAACTCCCTCATGGCTTGAGTAACGACTGTCACTGAACACACCGTACAGTGATGTGTGCACGTCAGAGGAGGAAACATTACTGATGGACATTACATACTTTGCCTCTCGTCTTACTGAGTCGTTGAATCAGCAGATTTATGAAATGTTTTACTTTATTTCACTTCACTTTGTACTTAACTCAACTTTAACCAAACTCCGTTCTAAATTTAGCTTAACTTATTTAAAATACCATTAACGTCACTCCACTTATTAATTAACCCAACCCCTTTTTACATTTACCCAAACCAACTTTAACCTAGCACACTACTTAGCCTAATCTCACTTCCCTTAACATCCAGTAATTACCTGCTGTTGATTACCGAGCTTCATATTTTATTAACTTAATATTTATACTTTATAAAAAATGGGCCGGCCTCCGTGTTTCTACAGTAGCCCGGAATGGACAAACCAAACACTGGATAGGGACAGTCGCGTTCTCGTGTTTCCGTGTCGGTGGACATACTTCTCCTACACGCTCGGCACACGGAAGAAGTTTCAGTCGGTTGCAATTTCAATCAAACCTCACCGCTAGATGCCGCCAATTCCTACACACTGCACCTTTAATTTGATACTTGCCTTGTTCACTGCCACTACTTATAACTACTTTACTTACTAACTGAACTTACTAACTGAGTTTGATTTAAATTCTGAACTGGTCGAAGAATATATAATACAGTAATAGACTGTAATCCTGAGCAAGCTTTTGGTACCTAACAGTTTGAATACTCACTTGGTACCAAGAAGTATTTCGACCCTACTTCCAACTCAGCAAGAGCTGTCTTGCTGTCGCAGCAGCACACGGGTGATAAAAGCAGCAGGACAAGACATGTACATGTAGCACAGGTATGAATCCCTTTTGGGGGTTAGGATGTTGTTTTCACACTTTCCCTGAAGTCCACAGTGGTACAATCTGTGTCTTGGTGTGTGGCTCTTATGCTCCAGCGTGAGTTGGAGAGGTGGCGGTGTCCCCACAGATCAGCCGACCGTGTTCTGCATCTGATACGTGTGAGGTGAAGTGAGGGTTAGGGTGCGTTTGGGGGTTTAAACGTCGGCCGTGAGGGAGGAAGTCGGAACAGCTAACTCTCAGCAGAGCAGAGAGGATCACAGGCTGACTGCAGAACACAAAGCTCAGATTGCTCTATCTGGTTATTTCTCTTTATATGTCCTTTTTATACAACCATGAGTCAATAATACTCGCCTCCACTGCTGTACTCTGCAGTGTTTTGGTGAGCTCGCTGGTCCCCCTGTAATGTGGACCCTGTATTGTATATTGTATTTTGACATTTCTCTGGGAAGAGCAGCTTGTTCTTCTACTTTTCTTTTATAATATATGCGTAAAATGTGACTTTTATTTGACAATGGAGTTAAGTCGAAAAATAGCTTTGCTAATCTGATAGATGGAAACATGCCAGCACCAACACACAGCTCTGTTTGGGAACCAATGTGATGACGACGACGTGCCTGTTTGTTACCACACTTTAAGTAAACTTTAAAACATGAGGAATCTCAGGCGAGTTCTGAAGCATCTGTTTTTTTTATGATTAAAGTAGATTAATGGACATTTCCAGAGAGGCTTTTGGCTGTCTCTTTTGTTTTTGTCCTGCAGAAAGTTGATGAATAATGTTGTATTACAGATCATATCCTGGCCCTTCCTGAGGGTGAAAATCCCATCCGGAACATTGAGTTAAATAACCGCGGAGCACACGTACTGTTTACTTCATTCCCCACCTTCATGTTAACCCTGACTGAATGTGGCACAAGCCATTCTAATTCACTTTATTCAATTTGAATGGAGTTGCAGTCATTGCGATGGAAAAACCTTGAAATGGAACAAACTGCCAGGTTCAGTCACGGTAGAACATCGAGCAATAAAAAATGTTCCTGTGCGTGCTGTTAGAGACTTTTCAGTGTTCGCTTCTTGATGCTGTTTGTTGGCTTCACGGTCGTCTGATTTCCTCTCTCACGTCACTCCTAATAGCATTCTTCATCATTCACCAGCAGCTTTTTATAGGATTCACCAGCCAAAATGTATCAAAGGAAAGTAAAAATGCAAAACCACAAGCCCCGAACAAGTCAGCAGCTGGATGGCAAACACCATTAATTCTCCCATTAGAGTTTGATTCAAACCAAAGACATTTCTCAAAAGCTCTTTCATGAATCTGGATTCTCATGAAAAAGCCTCGGCACCAAAGAGACATGAATTCAGAATGCGTCGGCAGCAGCAGGGCTAAAGTTCAGAGTCTGAGGAACAACAAAAGACTTCTCACTCAAAGGCTCTCTGAAAACGACTGCACTGGTTCGTCTTCCTGCGGTGACCTTCCTCCCGCAATTTCAGCTTCCTCACAACGCCACGATCGGCTTCAGAGAACGAGCCGGAGAGAAGCGACAGATCAGGATCTTGAGCTCACGTCTACATACAGCGCAGCCGGGGTTGTTATCGAGCGTTAAGCAGTGAGTCCATGCTGCGTGTTCCTTAAATCCTCCGAGGGAAATGGATTGATTTGGCCACATCGATGCCAAACTGTCTCCTTTAAGCTGTTGTTGGGAGCTGATGAGTTCTCTTTTGTTTCCTCTCAGCGATCCACAGACGAACTCTCTGAAAATCGCCTCTGATGAAGAATGTTACGATGGCCTCGGCAGCATTTATTTTTGTGTAATGGGGTTTCTACATGTGAGGAGCAATGTGAGCAACAGCCACACATTTAATTTATTAAAACGTCTGTCCTCATATGAAAGCAGATTCTGTAGGCAACATGGAGAGGATTGTGGGTATCGGAAGCGTTCCGGTTTAAGTTTGTAGTCCGAGTAGTGAACCGCCTCGACTCCAGGATGAGCTCTTTAGGTTTTGGTTGTCAAATGTCGCTGTGACCTGATGGAGTGATGACATTTTGGACTGATGTGGATGTAATCTGCAATGTATATTTAACGTATTATTATATAATATTCACACTCTTTTACCTCTGGTTTTGGTTTCTTCTCTTTAGCTGCTATATGTTCCACTATGTCGGCTAGTCTCTAACTGTGTCTGTCTGCTGGGACTTTAGTGCAGATTTAAGAAGGTTCTCTGATTTATGACTCATTTCGATTAAATGACAAGTAAAATCTCATCAGTCATCAAAAAAATACCATCCGTAAAACGACTGATAGAATTGTTACCGATGTCTCTGGCAGGTTGTGGGCGGATCATCAGTCGATCTGACTTTAGCAGAAAGAACCTTGACTGATTTTTTTTTCTCTCTTTCTTCTGTGATTTAACATCGTAGTTGTTGTGACAGCAGCGGTGCGGTGCGGTGCCGGACTGGGTCGGCTGGGGGGTGTCGGCGTGCGGTTGCCCGACTCCCGGCCTTTTTGCGCCATGGTGGGGGCTCCGGTTGGGGCGGGGCTGCTCAGACCTACCTCCCTACCAACACAAAAAAACCAAACATACATATTATTCTCATTATATGACCATTATAGGATAACACGTTAATATATTGTTGTTATTATTTTTAGGATATTGCTGTTGAAGCATATATTTATTTATTACCTGCCACAATTCCCCCACATCTTTTGTCTGTCCGCCACACATCTCATACACTACTCGGACATATACTGTTACCTCTTATACAAACATGCACACGCACGCACGCACGCACGCACACACACACACACACACACACACACACACACACACACACACACACACACACACACACCCTACGTAACCCAATCTAATTCAATTCTATACTTCCGGACTCTTATGTCATTACCTACGTCATTGCAACTGCTTTATGTTATTGTCTGTCTTCCATGTTTATGTCCCTAACCCTAAAGAATAAATAAATAAAGACTGCCTGCTTTGATTCCAGTGGAGCGTTTTACTGTTACTTCCTGCATCCCACTCCCATTAACATTCAGACATTCAAACCCTGTCCTGTTCTGTTTGGGATGAGATAATCCACTTCCGACCGTATCCCCCCCACCCCCCCCCCCCATCTCTGATGACAGAGAGCAAATTGAATTGTCCCTCCATCTCACCAGCGCTCCCTCTGTCTCGTCTCTCTCTCCTCCACGTCTCTCCTTGGTGCCTGTGAGCCACAGAAACATCATCTTTCCATAGTGTGGGCGCTCTCTGTTTACATATTGTTAGCCGCAGTTATCTCCTAAACACAGGGAACACACTCCGTCTCACTGCCTGATATGAAAAGTGCGAGTCTTCACCTCCCTAAATATTAGTCTGCATGTTTTTCACAGTGTCAATACTGTGATAAAAACCTCCTCCCTGCTTTTCCATATAGAGACCCGGGAGGAAGAGGAGCCAAATAGACTGATTTAGTGTGAGATTAACTCCACGGTGTAATTTGATCTGGGTTGTGTCCACTTCCTCCCGGGACTGTTGAGGATCAGGCAGCAGATAGTGGCATCCTCCGTCTCCAACAGGCTCTGCATCATGTCCCCCGCTCTTTTTATGTCTCTGTGACAGTGTTACCAGAAGTCTTGGGATGATGACGTGAGTGGAAATCGTTTTTTTTCTCCTCGGTTCTCGTCGTAAAAGCAGTCAAACATCTTTCCGACGCCTACTGGACGTAAATGCAAGTTTACTTTATTGGGCTAAGCTTTCAATCTGCCTTCCTCCGCAAGACTGAGGTGAATCTGTCGACATCTGTCTCAGTATTGTGAGGAATCCTGAAGAAGTTTTAGCTCCGTGTCCAACCTAAGTATTAAAAACAAGTTTAAATTGAGCTTTCCCCGGAAGCGGGTGAGCTTTAAACGAGCCCTCTCTAGCTTCCAGCGATCATTGGTCATCCAGTAGAAAACAAAGCCCACTGTTTGTACCGCAACAGTCTGTCTGTCTGTAGGAACTCAGCCTCACTTTCAAACAGGCCGCATTGTTTGTTGTTGCCACTGAAAAGTCTCCAGTGTGGCCCGACTGAACGGACAATAAGCACACACACACACACAGAAGTGCATTGACCAGAGCTAACAATGTTTTGAACTGAGTTTGAACTCATACGCACACAAAATACACATGCGCATTTTACACATTACACAATTACACGTCATGAGCGTGAACTTTTCCACCCGCTAGTTAAACAGTAAATCCAAGTTGTGTTTACGAGATCGAGATCAACTTAATGTCGTGTGTTGAGCGGAGATTTGCTTGGCCAGCATCTTATAAAACAGCCTGCAGCAGCTCTTTTGAACCAGCTCAGCCTCGTGACGACATGAGCAGCAGAAGATTTATTATTATCATCAGCACGGTTGGTTTTGTTGAACTCTGAATCCGTATCAGCGGGAGTGAAGTGTTGTCTTTATTGTCTTTGGCTCAGTACAATCATCACTTACACACAGTTTGTCCTTCAGAAAAGCTTCTCACGGCTTCTACATCTCAGACAATCTGTTTGTCGTTTTCACCCCAAATAACTAGCTCGCCACCTGTATGTTGCAAAAAAATAGAGAAAAGACAGGAGATTCCTTAGCTTCAGCACTTAGCAATGTAGTATTTATAAACCTGAAACCAGATCCAAAGCTGAACCGGCGATTGGAACTCTACCGCCCTTTACCTGAACTGTTTGCAAGGTTTTATGGGTAGCTGTTGCTGCTCAGTACCGGACTGTGAGTGAGTAATTGTTTGCTATAAGGACAGTGAAAGCATAAAAGTGAGGAAAAGTCAGGGGTGAAGGGAAGAAGTGGGACACAGCATTAGTCTCTGTCTTCATAGTCTGTCCTCTGCTTGTCTCTTTACCCTCTCTCTCTCTCTCTCTCTCTCTCTCTCTCTCTCTCTCTCTCTCTCTCTCTCTCTCTTATTCTCTTTCACTTTTTCTTCTTTCTTTTTTCTATTCTCTTTCACCCTCCCTCCCTCCCCATCACTGTGTAAAGCTTGTTCCAGCTTACACAGCGTTTTCATATCAACCCCCCTCCGATGGGGGGGAGGGGGGTAAAAACCGCTTTATGCAACGCTGTGTCCTTTTCATCCCCTCCTCTTCGTTTTCCACTTCCCCCTCTCGTCTTCTCGTAAGCTTTGATCTGGTGTGAGCTTCATCACAGAATGTGACGCCTCTATCTCCGCATTACTAAAAATGGCAGCACAGCCCTCTTTACAGCGTGAGAGGGTAGAGCTGTGATAAAATGGTGTTGGGGGGGGGGGGGGGCAAAGCAAAAGACTAAACCGCTATTCATGTCCTGCATTTATAATGTGGAGTATTAGACTGAGGTTGTGTTTTGGTGGAGGTTGACTAATTAGGAAAGTAAAACTGTGTAAGATAGATGTGCATCCTGTTGGCAGTACGAACAAACGTCGTCGTAATGTGCTTCAGACGCTTTGGCTCTGTCTTGATATTAAATCCAAAATTAGACAAAACACAGTCGCTCAGTGCGTAATGATGAGATCAATGACAACACAGACAAAAAAATGAATGAATGCAAGTGAATGAAATTAGTGTTACGAAGGCCGTGCAGGGACTTTGGGAACCCTGAAAGCAAAAGCTCAGACTCTTGTAGTTTTAGCTCTAAAGGCCGTTGCACACTGGGGGCGTGATGAATACAAAAAACATGCATCTAAAAGTGTACAGCATGCGTTGTCCATGACTTATTCTGTTGCACCTCCAACGTGATGTCACGGCGTACCGACACACCCTGGAGTACACTTCAGCATCACCGCACTGAGTAGAGAAGTTACATTTAAGATGTTTTAGAAGTTCAGCCAAGAGGAGTTTTAAGTGTTAATGTGACATTATAATTGATTTACTCTGACTCAAGTTATATTTCAACACATGAAGGAGGTGAAACCTTTTGGTATAAAGTCTTCTTGAATAAGTTCCCGTGGCACTTGGCTTCCCTCTTATGTGCATATCCAGCCTCATTAAGCCGTCACTGCCGGCCTGATAAAGAAGTGTCTCTGAGACACAGCAGCGGGACTGGGGAAGTGATTTCCGAGGCTTTTTGCGATTATGTAAGGTCAGAGAAGACGTGCGCGCATTGATTTAGCTTTCTCTTAAAATAATTCAACCTCCCGCTCCCTCTGCGGATGGACCGGTAACAAACAAACACCGTCCTGTTTAATTTATTCAGGCTGAGCTTCCTCCTGTCGTCCTGTCTGAGGCCAGCACACACGTTCAAACACGCCGTCAGCACAGCGCGCAGACAGAGCAGCACGCAACCTGTCAGCATAATGCAGAAGCACACACACACACACACACACACACACACACACACACACACACACACACACACACACAGCTGTCATCTCAATAACAAGCCTCGTGGTTTTCATTTTCCGAGCGGATTGTTGCTCCGTTCTGTGTCTCCCAAGCTGTCCTTAATTGCCTCCTTCTAGTCTTTCTCACTAACTTGTTTCCTTTACTTGTCCATCTTTGCACTTGTCAGACGTTGTGTCGGCTTAACATTGCGTTCATGTAACTGTTGCTCCCTATTCCGAGCACAAACCTCGTTTACCCCCATTTACACACACGGTCTGGTATCAGCCGGGCTGTCGTCCAGACAGACGGCCAGCTGGCCGCAGGACAGTCGCACTGCCGGCAGACCAGCTCGACAAGCTGATGAATGAAGTCACACAATCAGGAGCTCTTTATCCCTACTGCTTCATCACACTGTGTGTGTGTGTGTGTGTGTGTGTGTGTGTGTGTGTGTGTGTGTGTGTGTGTGTGTGTGTGTGTGTGTGTGTGTGTGTGTGTGTGTGTGTGTGTGTGTGTGTGTGTGTGTGTGTGTGTGTGTGAATAACTTCATATTCATGTTTTTTATTTGCATGTGTGACACACATGTTGGTGGATGTGAGTTAGTGTCTGTGCTGTTTGGTCCCGGTCAATAGTTTCTAATTAAGTAACCAAACTGTAAATGAGAGGAGGGTTCAATGAAAACCAATTAAGGGGAAAATAAACTGTGGACGAAGATCTGGACGGCTAAATGAAGGGGCACTTATTTAATCTACATCCATATTATGAAGCTTTGGTTGAGAAATGACACTGGTCTCCACCATATTTAACAATATAAATATATATATATGCTGGAAGGCTACCAGGACCAAACATCACCCACTGACTGCAGCTGCACAGTGTATCGCATTCTTTTTTGCAGTGTAATTTACAATAACATAATAACAATGATCTTTATTCATATAGCTTTTCTTTTAAGTCTGCGATATAGGCCTGGAAATATGAAGACATTTTTTTTTTTCATTATCAGTTTATCCACAGATGTCAATTACAATAAATCCGACAGCGACGGCAAACCCTCCCAATTAAGAGTCAGGATGGAGGAAAAGAATAACATGACTTCAGCAAATCATTCAGTCAATTATGCAAATCTTTTTGCACTAAAACAATCAGAACGTAAATACTCACAAGAGCACATAAAATACACGATCAATACGTCACTCACCAGAGAAACTGATTAAAAGCAGCAGCGCTCAGAAAGCAGCTGCTCTGTTAGGTCCCATCTTCAGCCGCTCTATGGGTCAGAGGTCACTGGTGTCAGTATCCTCATGTTACACTGACTGTTGCTCTGGAATGTGGGACGACATCGTGTGTGTGTGTGTGTGTGTGTGTGTGTGTGTGTGTGTGTGTGTGTGTGTGTGTGTGTGTGTGTGTGTGTGTGTGTGTGTGTGTGTGTGTGTGTGTGTGTGTGTGTGTGTGTGTGTGTGTGTGTGTGTGTGTGTCAACTTCACAGCAGTGTGACAGAGAACGTTCAGACAGTGCGACAGTAAATCACAGGTCATGCATGTTCTGGCCCTGTATGGGCTCTTTATTAGCAGATATATTTTGAAACTAATTGAATACATCTTGGATCGATGAAAACTCGGATCTAGTTTAAAATCAGATTATTTTACGCATCTCTTTCAGCACAAATGTTTTGCAGTTTCACAATTTATTGTTTTATTAAAGTTGCTATGTTTTGGAACATGAAGCCGATTTTAAGAGATTTGGTAGTTTTGGTTTAAATGTTGGTGCCATTATGGGAGGACTTTTTTTTTTTTTCTCCACACTCCAGCAGTTGTTGAAGCTTTGTAACTGAATATTGGAGATCTGCTTGGTCCGCTATCTCTTGTAAGACATGCAGGAGGTCTCTGGTTCTGACAGGGCTCAACAAGCCTGACGCTGTCAGCTGAAAGCAGACCTGACACTCTCTGAGCGCCGAGTGTTTCTCGAGGAGGTCAAAGAGACCAGAGTTGTTTTTTTATGAGACACGGAAAAGGTTTAGAGAAATAAGAGGGAGAAAATGCTGCTCTCGGCAGTTCTTTGCCATTGACAGGGAGAGCCGGGGCCACCGCTTCAATTAACCTCCAATAGAGCGGAGACATAAAACAGAGCACAAGCAGGCTTTTGGTTTAATTAGTTGTGTATGAAGCAGAGAAGGAAACAGCCTTTCTTTTCTCTCTCTCTCTCTCTCTCTCTCTCTCTCTCTCTCTCTCTCTTTCACACTATCTCTGTGGCTCAAGATACACGGTCACTTTCTTTAAGCTAAACCACAATGTTTTTTAGTTTTTTTTCGAACCCTAACCACAGGATTTTGTTGCCCAAACCTAACCGCCCGCCATTTCATATCGTTAACCACGTGTTGCAAAGTTGACCGTGACCGTTTCACATCGTTGACCAAGTGTTGCAAAGTGAACCGTGACCGTTTCACATCGTTAACCACGTGTTGCAAAGTTGACCGTGACCGTTTCACATCGTTGACCACGTGTTGCAAAGTGAACCGTGACCGTTTCACATCCGTTTCACATCGTTGACCATGTGTTGCAAAGTTAACCGTGACCGCTTCACATCGTTAACCACGTGTTGCAAAGTGAACCGTGACCGTTTCACATCGTTAACCACGTGTTGCAAAGTGAACCGTGACCGTTTCACATCGTTGACCACGTGTTGCAAAGTGAACCGTGACCGTTTCACATCCGTTTCACATCGTTGACCATGTGTTGCAAAGTTAACCGTGACCGCTTCACATCGTTAACCACGTGTTGCAAAGTGAACCGTGACCGTTTCACATCGTTAACCACGTGTTGCAAAGTGAACCGTGACCGTTTCACATCGTTGACCACGTGTTGCAAAGTTAACCGTGACCGTTTCATATCGTTGACCACGTGTTGCAAAGTTAACCGTGACCGTTTCACATCGTTAACCACGTGTTGCAAAGTGAACCGTGACCGTTTCACATCGTTAACCACGTGTTGCAAAGTTAACCGTGACCGTTTCACATCGTTGACCACGTGTTGCAAAGTTAACCGTGACCGTTTCATATCGTTGACCACGTGTTGCAAAGTTAACCGTGACCGTTTCACATCGTTAACCACGTGTTGCAAAGTGAACCGTGACCGTTTCACATCGTTGACCACGTGTTGCAAAGTGAACCGTGACCGTTTCACATCCGTTTCACATCGTTGACCATGTGTTGCAAAGTTAACCGTGACCGCTTCACATCGTTAACCACGTGTTGCAAAGTGAACCGTGACCGTTTCACATCGTTGACCACGTGTTGCAAAGTTAACCGTGACCGTTTCACATCGTTAACCACGTGTTGCAAAGTGAACCGTGACCGTTTCACATCGTTGACCACGTGTTGCAAAGTTAACCGTGACCGTTTCACATCGTTAACCACGTGTTGCAAAGTGAACCGTGACCGTTTCACATCGTTAACCACGTGTTGCAAAGTTAACCGTGACCGTTTCACATCGTTAACCACGTGTTGCAAAGTTAACCGTGACCGTTTCACATCGTTGACCACGTGTTGCAAAGTTAACCGTGACCGTTTCACATCGTTGACCATGTGTTGTAAAGTTAACCGGCACTGTTTACTTTGACTCAATCCCACACGCACTGTCCTGCTGCCACGAATACTCACTAAGGCACCAAATGTGGATTCCTCCTGTTTGTTTGATTAGAAACTACAGTGACAAATATAAATAAGTTTGTGAGATTTTGTCTTCAGTAGGAACCAATTGGATTGGAATGAGAGCCACAGAGTAGGGAAGTTGTTGAAATAGGATTTATTAAATTTTCAGAACGAAAATAACTGTGAATATTCATATTCAAGATGATCCCACGCATCACGATCAAAGTAAGCTCTAACAAATATGCCAGAGGTATTTCAGCGCCAACAAACCAGCCGGGCCTCCGTGTGTTTGTAGAGCCAGTCGGTGAAGTGCCAGTCGGTCGACCAGGTCCCTCGGTAAGCTGGTGTCAGACTCACTGCGGCTGTGTGAACATTCCTCTCTGTGGCCCCTTTTGGCCTTTGCTCTCATTAACACAGAGGCTCTGACCAGGAGCTGGGGGCCCTGACAGAGAGGGGAGGGGCCTCACACTGTTTCACCAACATTACTCAGGGTCTGGTTTCTCCTCACAAAAGAGAGGGGGCAGATTGTGAACATACTGATCTGTGCATGGACGCACATTATGTCGAGTTCCTGCTGTACAGACACGGATCGGTAAAGGCCGGCCCACCGTTACTGAGCAACCGAAACCTGCGAGCTGTGATGACGAAGATAATGACGTTACAGTAATTTATCAGCAGGCCTCACCGATAAACAAAGTCAAAACAAAGATAAATAGATTTCCGGCAATTTAAATCCCTCACAGTAGCTTTACTCCATTTGTTGTTGTTGTTTTCAGTTTGGCTGACCTTACAACCGGATATTGTGACGTCCTTGGACGGAAAGGCTGAAGCACGTCTGGGTAGCCTTGCACTAAAATGATTAACCTCTTCTCTATATATCCACCGCAGACTGATATTTACGGTAGAAAGAATAGATATCTGCCGGCATAGTTGGTCGTTCCTCATCACATGACGTGTGGTGCGCACTGGAGCGTTCACTAACAAATAGGTGCTTGGGAACGCTTGCGCACCGCGTCGACGGCGACGCTCTCGTTTATTTGGCGGGCCTTCAAGTGTCTACGTTGAAGACGGATTTCAAAGGAGCATGAAAGTGACAGCCCTTCATCTCACCGTGGTGATTGGTCGACTCGGTACCTTCGCATTGCTGGCCGTTCCCTCTCCGACGCGATCCGCTCGATTTCAGTCACGGAAAAACTCAACACAGCGGCGCAGAAACCCCATCGCCAACTGGCGTGTTGGAGGCGTCGCAGCAGAGCGGCATAGACGCACCAGCACACCGGATTAACTGCTCCCAACAGCCTACTCCTAAGAATCAGCTTTAACTGTGTTTTTCTTGGTTATTCAACCCACCCGTCCCTCATTAACAAATCTCTCATCTGTTGGTGAGTCATCGGTACAACGCTCTCTGTGGAGCGTAGGAGGACACCAGCCACTCTGCCTTCTCTTTCCTCTCCACCGTGAAATCTCTGCC
The DNA here is from genome assembly GCF_050575085.1 of Anarhichas minor. Classification (NCBI taxonomy): domain Eukaryota; kingdom Metazoa; phylum Chordata; class Actinopteri; order Perciformes; family Anarhichadidae; genus Anarhichas; species Anarhichas minor. Next base: position 705,606 of record NW_027466542.1, on the reverse strand, counting down.
TCCATGTCTCTTTGTGTCTTTTTTTTTTCTTTTTCCCTTTCTGTCCCTCCGTCTGTTTATTGCAGAGGAGGCTCACCAGTTAAAAATAGTGCCCTGCATGGTTTTCAACATGGGCTGTTATGTATTTTCTGACATCCTGTCCTCACTCAGATGGAATGTTAACGTCATTCAACTCTCAATAATCAAGATTTTCTCACACGATATCGATATAAATTGTCCTTAAATAGTGATGAATGTCTTAAAAATGTCCAAGAAACCAAGGCGACTAAACTGATTATTTTCAAAAATATTCACTTGACTCTGGTTTACATTTCATCGGGCCCTGTTTATTATTTTTTGGGTCTCTTGCTTCCAACGAAGAATCTTATCGCTGCAGCATACAAGATTATATTGTAGACCGCAGCGTGCTTCCCACTTCTCCTCAATAGTTTGTTTTTGTCCCATGTCCCCGTGCACAAAGCCAGCTTCCGAACCAGTGTTCCCTGTTTGGTGAAGAAGAACTTGACTTGCCCGCACAAAGCCCTGACATCAACCCCATCCAACACCTTTTGGGTGAACTGGAACACCGATTGTTAAATCTCAGCAGCCACGTTCTAAAATCTGCTGGGAAGACGGATCAGAGGAGTGGAGGCTGAACAAATAATGTTAATGTTGTGTCGTCACATTTGAGAGGACGGAGTCGCTGAATGATGAATGAGAGAAGAGACCTGTCTGTGTTTGAACTCATCCTGTTGAATAAGTAATCATGTAAAGCCTCCGATCAGGGCGCTCATGATTAATTCACATCCGTATACAATGCAAAGCACGAACCACGCATTGCTCCGCCTGTGTGGCATGGACACGCCCTCTTGTTTTGATCTGAGCAAGCGAGGCTGTGGTGGCACATGAGGGAGGGAGGGAGGGAGGAGGCGGAGCGCTCGTCGTCCCTCCATTCATTGCGAGCAAAGTCTTCTGTCTTCTGCTCACGCCTCCAGAGAGAGGGAGAGAGCTAAGGAGAGAGAGACAGAGGGAGGGAGGGAGAGAGAGAGTGATGAAAGAACAAGGGGGAGGAGTCAGAGCATGTGAGCATACTGACACATCAGAGAGAGCAAAGAAAGCAACAACAGAAGCGACGGACGGATTTGTAGAGCAGGAGGAGAGGAAGGAAGGGATCTGCTCGCGGGCCCACATCTGCACTTCTCTCTCAGAGGGAGGACGACCACTCGTCCTTCCTCCCTCGTCCCTCCTCTTGCGTTAGGAACCCTCGGTTCGGATCTCCTCCCTCCCGCAGCCTTCTGGAACCACCAGAGCTTGAGAGATGCAGCCGAGGACGGAGGAGATGAGATGTCCAGCGTGTGTGGCAGGCTTGCGTGTGTGTGTGTGAGCGAGTGTGGGAGTCCCTGAGCTCCTGACGGCTTTAACCAGATGGAATCTGGCCCGGCCGGTTGGCATGGAGATGGATGCGAGGTGCCTCCTCGCTCAGTGGACCGGTGCTAGCAAACAAACAACCTCTTATTTTCTGTATGCTCTCACTAACTAACGCCAGACGGGTGCAGCAGCTGTAAGCGTGGGCAGTGTGTGTTATTGTTTTTTTTTTCCTTGTCCCATACAGAAAAAGTAATCGCAGGCCTTTATTTTAAACTCTGTGGACTCCCTCATGAATCCACACACTCCTGACTGACGCCCCGGTTGAAAGAAACTGTTGAAAGGCCGGCTCCCTGCGTGTGTTTTTTTTTTTGCATTCTGTGCTCTCGTTCGGGACGGCTCGGCTAAAGCCAGAGGGCTGCAAGCTGGTGCCTTCCCCATTTATGTTTTGCCTCCCCTCAGTCCTCTTCTCCCTCCCTCCCTCCCTACATCCATCCCCTGAGGCCCCATTGTCATCATTAATTTCTATCGCGCGTCAGCCATGAATAATGGAGGCGGCGGAGTCTCCTCTGGACTAGTGCCTTGAGGGTGGGAGGCGGACTGAAAAGGAGAGGACAGGAGAACGGAGGGTTGGAAAAGAAGAGCCGAGCTCTCTCTCTCTCCCTCCGTGTGAGAGCGAGGCGGAGGGGTGTGTCCAGCGCCCAACGGATGAATGGAAGAGCAGCCGACGGAGGCCGAGCTCAGGAAGTACACGTGCTCTGACGACGGAGGAGAGGAGAGGACGATCTTCAGTCATCCCGACTGCACCTTCCTCCACAACCAGCTGGGACAAACAGGAGAGCCAGAGGAGAGAAAACCAGAGCAGTGATGCTCTGATCCGGAGCCAAAACCAAGAAGACTGCAACACCTTCCCCTGCCGTTAATTTCCTTCTCTGTGGTGTTTTCTCGTTTGTCTTTTTGAACACTTCTTGGAACGATTCAGAGGCGGCCAAATGGAATATCCCTGAAGCCTTGGGTTTTACGTCTTTGATCCACTTTGATTAGAAGCCTTCACTCGTTTTGACACCAATTCCATGTCCAGGAATGCTCTTCAAAGAACCAGTCCAGGTCTTCTCAACTGGAGACTCATTTGAGGAGAAAACACGGCTTGTAGAGCTTTTTACTGATCTGGGAAATGAGCCGAGAGGACTGTTGTGAACAGAGGACCGTCTCTTAGATCCAGGCTAACTTGCTTGGTCTGTTTTTTTTGGGTGACATTGCCTTTTGGTGACTGTTGATGGACAAAGAAAGGAGGAGGTTCTTTTTTAACTTCCTCCATAGGACAGACTTCCTGGAAAGTGCCTGAACTTTGTAGCTTTGTAAAAAAAAAATAAGAAAACCAAAAAGATACCTGAGCTCACGGAATCATGGATGACTCGAGTATCTTGAGGCGCAGGGGACTCCAGGTAAGAAAGCAGTTTGTTCTTCAAGAGTGGAGCTCAGGACTCCTCTTTAGTTCACTGGGGTCAAAGGTTAGGCCTTTGACTTAGAGTGATTGACAGGGTAAAGGGTTAGATTGATGAATGTACGCAGCATTCATGCTCGCCAAGATACAGCTTCATTGTTCAAACGCACACTCAGAGAGTCATGCTCATTCTTTCTATCACATTTCCAGCTGGTGTGAGGAAATAAAGCATCCCAGCACTCTTAACACACACACATACACACACACACACACGCTCACCAGACCAATCCAGTTTCTCTCGAGTGGTAATCGGTAAATGACGCCACAGTCCACAGAGCAACAACGAGCCATCGCGTATCAAAACACGCAGTAAGACTCATGTATTGGTATCAGACCTTTACCTTAAAGGGAACATACTGCCGTTTTAACATATTTAACATATTTGAGGTCATTAGCATACTAAACGTTTTAGATGAATAGGTGGTTTCCACCTTCGAGTCATTTAGTGGATGCTAGATGGAGTGGGATGCAACTCGACTTGAAGAGCATTCATCACCTTGTTTTAGCTCGAGCTCATCCCCACACACATTCGGAATCAAATCCACCAAGTCATTTATTAAGCTAAAAATGCCAAACAAATGCTGCTTCGTCTTCTCAGATGGGAAGATGTGCTGCTTGTTACCTGACGGTAGGACAAAATAATCGATGTAAAGATGTCCTCTTGGGCTTTGATTCATTAGCTGCAGTACCTCAAAGCACGTTTCAAGATTTTGTATTTTTATTTTTATTATCGAGTTTATGGAAACCAGTGGCTTCATGAAATGTATGAAGACCACTTAAGTCGTATAGTGTTTGGAGGAGAATGTGAGAGAAAATGTCAGTAGCACATTTATCAAGTTTCCTTCTTTTTCCTTGTTTTTTTTACTGCGTCAGATGCTGTCATCCCAGTTTCGTGCTCTCAGGGTTTCAGTGCTGTAGATGGAGAGGCTCCAGTGTTGTTGAGTCAGCAAACACCAGTCGTCGTCCCCCCCCCCCCCCCCCCAGCCCCCTCACCCACCCCCCTGAGAGAGGGTGGGGAGAGTTTTGTGTGTTTCAGTCAGTTTTAGCGCTCAGCCTCAGATAACCTCTTTCCCATCAGCCCCTCCCTAACACTCCGGGAGGAATGAGAATATAGGGATCTGTGCACAGAGGAGCTGAAACACTGTTCTACATCCACCATTGAGTGTTTAAAAAGCTTTGTGTGGAGACGAATGAGGACGCCAGGCAGGTAGAGATGACCTGGATTTACTGAGATTTTAGGACTTCACGGCACCTGTTCTATCTCAGGCTTTCACTTCCAGATGTTTTCACAATGTGATAGTTTCTCGACACCAAATTAACACAAAATAAGGGATTTTTAAGGGTTATATCATATTTAACTCTGATTTAAAAAAAATACTGTGTGCTCTTGGAATTGGGCTGTTTGTGTTGGCCTTGGTCTTGACTCACTATTGGACTCTTGACTTGGACTTGGTTATGTTTTTTCTTGGATGAGGTAGTTCTGACAGCAGGGCCTGTTTTGAAATTAAGGATTTCACGCAAATCGTAATAAAAAAAAAACAATCAAAATGAATTTAGTAAAATTTGTTTTTTTGCGTGTGGCAGGTTTTCCCATTATAAGAACGGAAATGGAGCACAGTTCACTGCATTAAACATTTTCATCACTATGTTTTGACCTTTTCATATATGATTTTGCATCTAGACGCATATCCAAATTGTAAAAATATCCATCTTTATGGCAGTCAGGCTACTAGTCATATACTAGTATAATACTGATTGCACACAGTAGATAGTAAAGAATATCTTCTATTAATTACGGGCAACCTTTGGTTACGCTTGTTCTTATAGGATATCTTTTTTGCTCATGCACACTCACAAAACATACTTTGTAGTTCACGATGGAAAGGTTCAAACGCTCTCTAACACACTCTGAAACTAGAAACACATTGAGTCTCACTAACGGTCACATGTTGGAAAAGGAAATGGGAATCTTGCAGAGTCCATGTGTGTTTTTGTGGGCAGATGATCCCTTGATGTGAAAATGTTGCCAAACAGAAACACACACAGCAGCTCTGTCTGGCCCTCCTGTGTTTGGGTTTTTTGAGAGCGCTGCCCTCTGCCACGTTTTGTTTCCTGTAAATCCCCTTTCGTGGCTGGACGCCCACCGTTGTCTACCAATACAGTCGACCCGGACAGACTAAAAACACAACCGACAGTCTCAAACCTCTGCCCCTAGAGGCTGCAGTGTTGAATAGAACCTAGTCATTTCGCTATTCTTAGAGCCTCACCAGTAGTGGAATATAAGTTTGTCCCAAGGGTGGTGGTGGAGGAAACGTAATGGGGTCAATGAAATCAAAAACGTTTCATCCTGTTGGGAGCAGTTATGTGATCAGTAAATACCACGGCCTTTTAGATTGTTCTATTTCTGCCTTACAAGGGGAGAATAAGGCCCAGAGGTCAGGCAGTCAGCAACATCATGCTCAGGAGCCCCTACATGTCTGATGCAGCTGTCATGGAGAGTAGACCATTAGTTTTCAAGATGAAGTACCATGCGTCATAGTTTTGGTGAAACAGACTTTTAAGCCCAATGATGGTCATCAAAAGTGGAAGGACTCAGCCTCTGGGGATCATGAATATCCATTCCCAATTTCAAGGCGATCTAGCCAGTGGTTAGAAAAAGGACTCGATGAATCCATTAGTTGACCCAGAGAAAATGCATCGCACACCATTTTAGAAATCAATTAAGTAATTTATCTAACGGGTCCCATCTTCTCATATATGATCTTTTGAAGCTTTGTCTTTGTCTCATAAAGGTTTGCAACTATTTACATTGACTATTACAATACCTATTAATTAACCAGTTGTTTGAATATCAGAGCACTAGAGCCTTACACCAACTGACCATAACCTGAATATATAAATTACAGTGAAGCACAAACAAGATAAAACAGGAAATTCTTAGATTTGAGAACCTAAAACCAAATATTTGCCATTTTCTTCTTGTTAAATGAATTATCTCAGCACTAATGCTATGCCATTTTTAACTTGATACATTTTATTGATCAATTCATAGAAACCAAGTTAATTAAATAGATAAGTGGCTGGTGAAAATAGGCATTAGTTGCAATGCACGGTGAGATATGTTGCTTTGGAACTTCAGTGCTGAGGATGTGCTCGGTCCTTGTGTGTCCTTGAAAGCCCCGCTCGGTCACTCTGCCTCTAATTAGCCTCCCGATCAGATAGCACGTAGCCTAAGGTCAGAGGTCAGTACTCCATCAGGACTACTATCGGGCTGCTCTGATGGACTGAGGACGGAGGGCAACGTGGTGTTTAGAGAGCAAACAGAACTGAGATGGTGAAGAGGAAATGCGGTTAGGGTGGAAGGTCAAACAGATAGCGACCGTGTTTAGCTTCTAGGTCACTCTGCTGGAGTGGAGAGGGTAACTGCTTTCTATTCGCGGCTCTCTGGCGCTTCCATTACAGAAAGTGGGGGTTAAGAGGAAAACATGAAGGGGGGGGGGTAAAGGGACAAATGAATGTCTTCAGGCCGTTCCTGGAGAAATACAGATGAGAAACACAAAGGCCAAAATAATAAAACAGCTTTGTTCACGACAAGAGTCGTTAGTATAGAGCACTTAAGTGTCTGCACCAACAGTGCTGGCTGGGTTAGTAATGCCTCGAGGGGGACTGTGGTTGACAACTAATTATCATTTAGCTTTAAGTACAGTCTATAAGGTGTGATTCACACCCCAACACAACGCCCCCAGTGGTTGTGTGCTGAACTGCAACAGGTTTGAATACTTTCAGTTTCTTAGTCGACATCTTTTAAGTTGTATTTTTCTGCTCAAAATCACACAAGAAAGCAGAAATCCCAGAAGTTTTCAAACCTTTTACCTGAGAAAATGTTACACTTTGTACAGTACATCACTAAAATCTTTCATCTTTTAACTAAACTTTTGAAAACATGTCTGCATCAGGACTGAAAACCGTTGTATTGGCACTGAAAGATCAAATACATTTTGTTCACACAAGATTATTTTACATGGAATCATTACTTTCAGTCAGTGGTTACTGGAAAGGCAGATCATCTTAATCACAACAGCCAGACAAAGTGCTTACTCTAGGTTTAGCATGGTTCCTTTCTAATGATGTTATCACCTGACCTTCACCTGCATATACGATTGTTTTTCTCTCTATCTCACACGTCTGTGAAGCAGTTTCTTAGTCTAAGCTCAATTTCAGATTGCACATTGTCAAAAAAGTAGTCCCCCAGCTGGAGGGGCTGTGACCTGGCCCCGCTTGCTGCTATGTGCAGCCAAGGTGTCCTTGAGCAAGATGGCAACACCTGCCCGCTTCACTCCCGCACTCCAACCAGATTGGCACCAATCCAATGACTGCCTCACATTCAACATATAAAGAGAAGCATCGCGGTGTAAGTGAAGATGGAGTATGCGTGCATGTGTGCTGAGGGCGAGAGGCAGGATTAGTGCTGCCATTCACGGCTCCGACGGCAGCGGGCAGTTTTCTCTTCCAGAAACAAAAGCCTGTCTGTTCCGCCACTGTAAATCAAAAAAGACAAATCTTTATCGAGGCTCTGTGCTGACATCAGCCCGTCTGCATGTGATGGTGTCCTATCAGGTGGCGTCTGCTTCCATCCCGAAGCGCTGTCGCATGGATTTAGAGACGATTCTTCACCGGCGTACGCTGCGCTCTGTGTCTGCTCTCTCAAGTTTCACGGAAATGAAATACAAGCAGGTTTCCCCCATCTCCCGAGTACTTGGGGACTCTTTCTTCTTCTGCAGAAAAAAAGAAATGTTGATTGTGTGTCAAATTATCCAGATTAACAGAGACACTGTTTCTGAAAAGAGACGTTCCCTCTTTCCCCCCCCCTTACCTGCATTGTGTTGAAGCGGAGATAGAAACCTGGACAAATATGACAACATACATAGTTTATGAATAATTCAAATATGACAGGTTGCTCCAAATGAAGCTGTTGTAGAACCAGAGTGAACTACAGAGTGAGTGGGAGTCCTTTCTGTCTTTACTGCTCGTTAATCAACCAGCGATCCAGAACACAGAGTCCAGAGCGAGAGCTTCTGTGTGGTAAACATTGACAGAGGCTCACAAGAAGAATACCACACACACACACACACACACACACACACACACACTCAGACTTAAACAACGCGAAAAGAGCTAAATGCTGAGAAACCATAGCAACTGCTAACAGCTAGCACAATCTTCTCTGTTTCTGATATTTATTTCATGTTTTTTTCTTCAGTGATTTTCTGGCGTAAAATTCCATCTTTGATTGTTGATCTTCTTGCTTATCAAGCAAAGATGGCAAACATTTAGTGGTTGAGGGTGCACTGCTGCAGACTCTCATGAATATCTTTGGGTTCTGGACTGTTGGTCAGACAAAGTAAGACAGAGATTTGTGAAATGGAAGGAGCTGCTGGAGTATTTCTCTGTGAATTCCTCTTTGGATGTTTAACTGACCTCAGGCAAACATTCCCTTTGCTTTCCTCCTGAACCAGAGCACCACAGGAGTGTCTTTGGTACTGTAGGTGTGTTTAATGGTGGATGGTTTTAAGCACTATGGAAGAGAAGTCAGTCAGAGGCATTCACATTTTGCCAGTGCCGTTAGGAACAAAATCCCGTTCTCCAGAATGTGAACTGATTTAAACTGTTCCTACTAAATCCAAATGTTACATTCAGCTAATTGTTAGCAGAGCATGCAACAGACTTTGTCTGGAAGCTGGACCTGAAATGCATCTTGGGAGTCACAGCAGATTTCCCTCCTTTTTTTGTTTTTCGTTCTCGTTTTTATTGTCCACACACTTTGACCTTTTCACTTTTTTGTCAAAGAACCAGATTTCTTTTGTCCCTATTTTGTGCCGATCGTTTAACCAGTAGAGTCTCATGTCAACATCCAAGACTTGAATTGCTGGTCACCTCACATCGTCACTGAGTACTTGAACCAGAGCACCCGGGACTCCTGAAGCCTGGACATAACAAGCACGTTAGTGTCCCGCTGTATTTCATGTCGCTCGGTGGCCCTTAACAACTATTTGACGGTCCATCTACAGTATAGGATTTTAATGATGCGTATAAATCACGCAGTGACAAACCAGAGGTACCTACAGTGGTGTTTAATATGTTCAACCTTCACTTGCTTTTCTATTTCTCCCCACTCAGCTTTTCTCCTTTGCTTCTTTCTTTTGCTCATTCTCTTTATTCATCTTCTCCGTCTCTCTTTATCGATCTCGTTGACTGTGGTCCTTCTCCCAGCTCTCTTTTAATCACACACTATATTGGCTGTACGTCTCTAATGGTGCCCCGTGGAGCCACGGCTCTCATGATGATGGAGGGATCGGGCTCCTCTCCTCCTGCTCCGGCCACAGTCGACTGAGCGTGCCGCGCTCTCCCTCCCTCGCGCTCAGCCTTGTGAAATATTGATAACCCCGAGGTACCCAGGCTGAGAGAAATTTCACTTTTCCTTCTATGGCTTTAACCCCTGAACGCCCCGTCTCCTTACAGGGCTTACGGCTCAGCAGCTCCGGGTAATCTCGTATTTTGGCAGAGAAACGCTGTCAAAGCAAAAAATGGGGTTGAAGAATTCGTGATGGGCGAGTGGGTGAAAGAGAGATTTAACGAACCTCGGTTGAGGCGAACGGATGGCAAAATCCAGCCAATTAAGAGCAAACAAGCAAACCCTCTTTATGGATTAGGAGTTATTAAAAGTGCCGGGTTCACTGCGAGTGGGGCCGCAGTCCGTTCCGTCGCATTGTGTTTGTGATGGCTTGTCCGCGGCTGCTCCACACTAACGAAGAAGCAGGCAGGGACAGGAGGCCTCTGGCCTGCAGACGCTCGGTCAGCTGGTACGGCTTGAGGTTGAACATCATCAAGGAGACCAATGAGATGGCCTCGGAAGTCAGCCAGGTAAGACCCGGGACATCAGGGTGCTTCCCATTAAAGCGGCGCGCCTCCTCAAGTTGACCTGTGCTGGAATTAATATGAACTATTTCATATTAGTGGTGCAACGGATCATAAATCTCACGGTTCGGGTCGTATCGCGGATCAGAGTCACGGATCGGATCAAAAATCGGATCGGCATAAAAGGAAGCAAATATAACTTTTAGAGATCCCTGATCATGTTTTTTTTTGCCGCTGATACTATTTACAGATTATTGATGATCCATATTGGCAGATCCAGATCTTTTTGTTCTTTGATTATACAGCTGGTCTACAAGGATCCAGGCTTCTTTTGTCACCGTCCCAAACATCATTTCAACCCCTCTGAAGTCTGTAAACCATCAGAAATACTAAATGCTATCCTTTATAAAGTGATTTATAGTGTTGTTTCTTAAAGGCACACAATTCAAATGATAAAGAAATAAAACATTGTATTTCCATTGATTAAAGCAAATCTTGTCATTATTAGTTTTAATGAATTATAATCTGTTTAGAGAGCTGGTGTAATCAGATTATAGGGCCCTCTCTAATATCTAGTTGTGTTGCTGTGAAAACGTCTCCTTTAAACTGGATTTACTCAAATCTATCACCAACGCTACATTTCACGAGATCACGTGTGAACACATCACGATAACGTCATAATTTACCTAATACTCATTTTCCCCGAACAGAGCCTGAACGCATCATGATGTAACTGAACGGATCTTTCATTCGTTGTCAGATTTTTTACTGAATATTAGCAGAAAAGGATCATCAGTAAAACTTAATTTCACACTGTGATGGTTAAAGTTAAACTGTGTAATTAATCCGCGGTTCACATGTGTGCCGAACCCTGAGGGGTAATCCGTTACACCACTACTTCGTATACTCTAGATCTAAATATTCTAGAATAACTCATGATATTTCATGAGCTGATCTGATTCGTCGCTCTTTGTACATACACAGAAAACCAAAGTAAAACATTTGACTGGAAGTACAATATGTGCCTCTGGAATGAAGGAGAATAGAAGTGTTAGTGTTGTGTAAGCGTAACACTGACATATGCAGGTAAAGCACAAATACACAAACACCTTGAGAAACACTGCACAGAAAGTCATGTAGATAGTTCAGTGAGGAAAACCCTAACTGAAACTTGGTGGAATTTTCTGCTGAATATCAAACTCTGGAAAAAGGCTGAATAATCAGTTTAGGTGACACGTTTTAGTTCACGTGAAGTTTTTCAGAAACTACAGCAACATTTGTTGATTCTCCCCGTCCGGAGCTAATGGACCCTGTGTGCTGTGCTCCAAGAAAAATGGACTCAATAACTGCCGGCTTCCTGTTAGTCTATCAATAAAGCGGACATGTCCTGGGGAGGACAAAGAGTATTTAATGCTGTCAGCTGGAAGGATCTCACAGCAGTGATTGATTATCAGTGATGGAGCTACATTTCCTCACATGGAAATAACCTTGTCTCATAAAGTAGAGTTACCCCGAGTAGTGTCCTCATTTGTCTTCATTGAACACCATAGAGGAAGTCAGATCAAGCTGTTGAAGACGTCACCCTGCGCTCTGAGAACACATCTTCTGTAGTTTTTGACATCGCACACGTTCAAAAGAAGGTAATCGATAATTAATAAGAGAAATAGTGTCTTTAAACCCTGGGTTTTAATCCCACAGTGAGACTGGATTTGCTCACTAGAAACCCTGAACTCAAGTTCAAAAACCATCATGCCACATCGTAATTACATATTTTTGTGGCACATTGTCATTCTCGCAGCTCCTTTTTCTCAGTTGAACCCCCCCAGAACTCTGCGTGGTTCCACAACCGCCCCCCTTTACCCTCCTCCTCTTCCCCCCCCCCCGCCCTTCGGTCTTCCTTTTATGTGTCGTCCTGCGGGCAGACATCTCTCGACATGATGAAAGCCCAAAGCCCAGAGGGTGGTAAGCCCGCTGCCGTCCTGGTGTCGAAGTTTTAAGAGAGAGAGACGGAGGGAGGACGGGAGGAAAGCGGGAGCCTGAGTGTGAGGGAGATGAACAGCTCTGTGTGATTTATTGTAATCACCAACAGTCACCTCTCGGCTGAAAGAGAAGAGCAAAAAAAAAACAGAATAAGAAGGAGGGAGACGGCGCAGGTCTTTGTTTGCTCCTCTTCTCGTCGGTGAAAGTCAGACACACTGGATGCTTGCTGCTGGAACAGTATTGATTTTTATTTATACGCTCAACAAACTGCATCTTATTCCTGTCCTTGTTTGAACATGTTTAGTGCCACTGCCAATATAGAAAGCCTGACTTTCAATATAGCTGTCAAAGCCGTACTTCTTCTGATGAAGAGCCACTTTGGGTTTGAAATGTTCTACTTGTCAAACTAACTTCTTCCCGGTTCTATGTGCAGCGTCTCTGCTGTTCTGTTAGGTGAGCTTCTCTCGCTGAGGTTTCCTTTTTTTAATGTCTTTATGTTTTCGGGGGTTAACCGTCCATCCGTCCGTCCCATTCTCCGGAACGCCCCGAGGGAAATTCCCCAAATCCGGCACAAACGTCCACCTGGAGTCAAGGAGGAAATAACTGGAATTTGGTAATCAAAGGTCACTGTGACCTCACAAAACACGGTTTGGGCCATAACTCAGAACTCGTATGCTAATTATGACAATTTCACTCCAATGTTTAATAGGATAAAAAAAGATAAAGTGATGACGTTTTGGACAAACATGGATGTAATACATACAACCGTGAGGCGGTAATTCTTGTCCTGAAATTGCGAAGCAATAATTGATTGATTAATTCAAAGCACACATGGGATGTGATTGATCCGTCATCATCTCCTCAGGTGACCCAGACTCATCTCATCATCAAGATCAGTGGTTCCTAAAGCGGATGCCACGACCCAAGACTTCTCATCACCCATGTAAAATTTAAAACACAAACAAACAACCAATAAATATCAAAATCCCCTTATTAATAACCCTGATAAAGATGCAGGTATCATTTGATATGTGAGAAGGTGCTGATGCGATACCTGCATAGTCACCCGTATAATATTTTTTTATACTTATATAAAATATACACATTTTCCTGTTAAACCTTTTATTATTTAACAAAGAAGCCAAAGTTGTCAAATATAGAAAAATAAATGCATCTGAAACTTCTACAATCTTTAGATGAGGGATTATCTCTTCAGCTCAAACAGTTCTCAGCACTAGTGCTCCAGTGATGCGGCCATGTACGACCTTCATGAAAAAGTCCCTCACTCAGACTTTTCTCTTCCCACAGTTGTTTATGTAACCTCTTCGTTTTGGAATGCACCCCAAAATCTGGTAATTAATTACCCATGGCGCATTGCGTCAGCACAGCAGATGTACCCCCGGTTGGTCCCGAAGGGTTGCGAGAGCAGCCGGTGTTTGTGGCCAAGTCGCATTAAAGATGCAGCTGGAACGACTCCAGGAGCTCGTCGTGGGGTGGGGGGGGCGGGCGACGGGGGACGGGACGGGACATTCCCTGACTTTAGCATCTGATGTGGAAGTTTCTCATCGCTAACGTAATCAGACGCGTCCTCCTTGTCAAGCGAGGGTGGATTCAGAAGAATTAACACAAGAGCCATGACACCACACAGAGGGGTATTGTGAGAAAAATAACGGTGTGTGTGTGTGTGTGTGTGTGTGTGTGTGTGTGTGTGTGTGTGTGTGTGTGTGTGTGTGTGTGTGTGTGTGTGTGTGTGTGTGTGTGTGTGTGTGTGTGTGTGTGTGTGTGTGTGTGTGTGTGTGTGTGTGTGTACATGGGCGGTTAGGGAATGAGAATGGGTGGAAGTATGCGGCATTGTTGAACCCGTTTTCTGCTCCGCTGTCAGTCAGTTAGCTGTCATTTTAACAGCCTCTGTACCGCTTGTCATCATCCTTTATAGACAGACGGAACAAAAGGCCTCGCTGCAGCAGATCTGGGGTCTGGACTGAGCCCTCTATGGCGACAAAGACTTGTGCCACGAAATGCTGACAAATAGCGTCACTCCCCCTGCATTAGCTGTAGCTTTGACGGCTCCTCCACTCGGACACGTGGAGGACACTGAGTCACTTGTAGAGAGTGACAGAATGAGTCCAGCGTGTCTGAACCGGGCCAACACTCATCAGTCCAAGTCAGTGTCAGCTGACACCTGAAGTCAAGTCGGACCCCTTCTCCCTGCCTCACTGATCTCATGATGTATTCCTACCAGCTCCCACCTGAATATACAGTCAATTGAAATGCAAAACCCAGGAAGTCCAGGAACCTAACTGGGTTCCTCTTCCAGTCTAAGCTGATTTGAAAGATTTAGTGGATGTGGAGGACACAAACACACGATCAGAGAGCAGAATCATGTAAACAGAAGAGTAGAGCAACCAGCCATGTAAACGTTACATCAAAACCACACTCTACCTCCACCACGGTTCTATTTTTGGAGGAGGCTGATTTCCTGAAGGGTGAATTAAAAGTTTAAAACTTTAGCTGAAAGTTTCAGAGCTGACCCCCCTCCCCCCCGGGGTTCGGTGCTTGTTTAGATGCTGAGTTAGATACTTTAAGGCCACATTGAGCCCCAAGAGCAGGTTAAACACAGCTTAGAGGGCTTAGCTGGACTTTGGCTGTTGGCTGGGTTTCTGGTTGTTTGTTCTCGAAAAAGAGAGAGCGAGAGAGAGAGATGGATGGGTTGGGGGGAACGAGGAGGAGAGGGGGAACAGGAGTTCTGTTGTTCCTTTTTTTCTGTCCCACATCTACCGGCTCTAGTGCTCAGGCTCCTCTCACGTTCTCTAAACCTCTCTGTGCTTCAGCACTTTCTTACTCTTTCTTTCTTTTGTTTAAGTTGCACACTGTTCCTGTTCTCTCTTTCTCTCTCTCTCTCTCTCTCTCTCTCTCTCTGTGTGTGAGAGTGTCTCTCTCCAGCAAACTGCATTTGCCAATTAGAAACGAGCCATGAGCTCATCCGGTAGCCACGGCGACTGCTGAGAGCTCATCCTGTGAACAGAGAGAGAGAGAGAGAGTGACCTGTAACCATAGAAGCACTTCAGCCGCAGAGACAGACGGGCCTTCACACGTCGGTACATGAAAGAAAAATACTGCAGCGGTCTGAGAGGGCAAGCATCGGCAATACCAGTGTTACGTGTAACATCTGTAAACCTGAATGCATAGAACTCATCCGGATCAGTCGGCAGGTCAACGCGACTGAACGGATGAAAATGATCTCTGAAACGTTGGGTTTTTATAAAGACACTGAGAAAGGAACTGTATTCTGTGTGGACCGTGACTTCATGGCAGATACCCGAGTCACTTTCAAAAGGTCCGCATTAGTGTCATCACTGGTGCAGGTCTCCCGTGTGTGATTGGTGCATTCCTACACTGAGATAACATGAGGAGAGAGAGGATTTTGGCCGTCGCCATCTTCGTTATTTGCAACCAGTGAACGGACGTGACCATATTTGGACTGCGGAGGAGTGATGTAGAGACTCGGTACGGCTCTGGTAGCTGTAGTAACCTGTCAATCACAAGGAAAGCATCCCCTGCTGTATGGTCTATTTGACTCTAAATGGAGCATAATTTACTAAATGAACATCATGCAGTATTGAAGAAGACTTTAAACTGGAGATTGAGACCATAAACTCATGTTTACAATGTTTACTGAGGGAATAAATCAAGAGAGAAGTAGTCATTTTCTCATAGACTTCTATACAACCAGAGGAGTCGCCCCCTGATGGCCAGTAGAGAGAATGCAGGTTTAAGGCACTTCCTCATTGGCTTCACTCTTTTAGAGCCGGAGGTTGCCGCCTGGTCTGCTCATTGGTTGGATTAAAATTAGTGCTGGGCAACGATTAAAATATTTAATCGCGATTAATCGCATGGATTTTTTGCGATTAATCGCGATTAATCTCATTGTTATGACAAAGTTCAATAATGAATTCAAAAGTGTATTGCGCACTTTTATTTTAAAAGTACTGGTATATGAACAAAAGGGCAATAACATTTGGTTCACGAGATGCCGGAAGCATGTTTTATACTTAATGTGAATATAATTCATACTTTGTTGGCATCTTATTCTGAAAACCGGATGTTCGTCTGAAGAAACCGGATGTTGTCTCACGTTAATCTTTCCGCTAACTTTCAAAGTCCTTCGCTCGCTCCCGATCTGTGCCGTTTAAATGCGTTTACCGTGAATTTCAGCATATAGGTGCACTAACATTACTGACTATAGGATGTTTGCTGGCTTTTATCCCACTGTTCTTGTCATCCTCTTGTTGTTATGTATATGTATTGTCTCTTGTCTTTCAATTGAAAAACAACAAAAAAAATTATAATAAATTT
Organism: Anarhichas minor; assembly: GCF_050575085.1. Taxonomy (NCBI): domain Eukaryota; kingdom Metazoa; phylum Chordata; class Actinopteri; order Perciformes; family Anarhichadidae; genus Anarhichas; species Anarhichas minor. The sequence goes on along the minus strand of NW_027466542.1, from coordinate 689,507 downwards.
AAAAAATGCGTTAACGCGCGATAAAATAATTGGCGGCGTTAATTAATGAATGCGTTAACGCGAAATTAATGCGTTAACTTGCCCAGCACTAATTAAAATAAATATATTAGTCATTAAGCTTGGGGTGTAGCAGTACTTATTTTCCTTCCAAACTGTTTCGTACGTACAGGACTTCTGGTTTGGTACATTTCCATCAGTTTGCTGCGCCCTCTGAACCAAACAATTACTGTTCTTAACATGTTAATGAATGGGTTTATTTTTTGCTTTTCAAAGAAGCAAGGGAAAACTAGACTAGAAGAAAAATGTTTAATGAATCAAAGATGATAAATAATCTCCTGTGACAATGGGATATCAATTAATAAACATAATAAAATATAAGACAGGCGGGCAGTGCCAGCTGACATGAAGGCCTACCTAATCGTACTGTACGAATACCCAGGCTTTGATGTCGACTCGCAGCGTTGGTGCCATCACAGGGGGAATGAACTCTTCTGCTCATGAAATAAAAGAGGAGGAGGAGGAAATGTAACTGCCCTCCTCCCCTCATGTTGCCTCCTCATGTCGAGCTCGTCCACACGGCTGCGTTTGGCCGGCGGGCAGCAAACTTCAAAGAGTGTGAAATTGAATGTCTAGACGTCACCCCGTCCTAACACACACACACACACACACACACACCTCAGTCCTATTTCCTCCGGCCAATTTCCTCTCTAACCCTTTATACTCAACAACAACAAACAGCACCGTGCAGTCTATTTGTTTGATAGCAGTTATTTATTCATTTCACATGGAGAGCAACAAGAAAAAACAACCTATTTGCTACTTGCTTTTTACAACAGTTACTTTGGTGTTCCTAACTTTTCCATTTGCTACAACACTGGTTGCAGTCGCACACAATGCTGTGTGATTGCCTCTGCTATTTGCTTCTTTCATTACAGCCGGAATAACACTTCACGTACCAATATTTCCTACATAACTAAATGATATTGAGTAACAGGAAGTCAGGGTCTTTAAGCCTCTTGGAGCTCAAAGTTGAGGTGTTATGCCTCGCTAAGTGTGTGATACGGCCACTGTACACAGCACCGTAATATCTCACATGTGTGTTTGGAGATAGAGTCTGTGGTTCACACAGGGTTAGACAGTTGGTGGCCAAAGTACAGAGAAGGCAATTTAACTGTAACATTAACAGAATGAAGACATGTGATTATTTATTTGAATTAAAAATATTTATTCTCTCACAGTCTTAATGCACATACTACAAAAGACAGTTTATCTTTTGTTTTAATAAAAACACATAATTCACGTGATTAGGATGTAAATTATTGTATTTCTATTGAAATATCTGCTTTGATAAAAAAAAAAAAAAAAAAGAATCTTGACATTATAGTTGCAAGATCCGAGATTGGGAGCGTTTGGATTACCTCTCAGCATGTCGAAGGCATGTGCTGTGCTGAGTCGCTCGGTGCGAGTTAAAACAATAGAAAACGATGCAATAAAAACTGCGTCTGTCACTGGTAGTCAGTTAGGAAACAGACCCTGCACGGTCACTGAGTCACACAGACCTGATGAGACGTGGGGGCCACAGGGGGCCACCAACAGGGGATGGTTGTTGGCCCCAGAGAAACCTTATGTGGCCATGGTGAATGTCGAACCCTGGTTCAGGTTGCTATTAGTGAACAGCATCAAGTCAAACATCATAGAGATACTTCGGCACTGTGAGGGAATCCACTGATCGCAGCAGTTCCGTTGACACAAATAGGTTTTCATGCAGAGATGGTTTCCTCTGCACGCCAGCACAGCGGCGATAAGGTGAACGGATCACCTCGAGGGCCAAAGACGGGCATCAAATATCCGTCAGGCGGCTGGATTACAACTGTTCGGGAGCGACCACAGAACGCGTTAATTGGATTTTTACTCCCAGATGTGAGGGAGAACTGCCCTGATTTTAAATGAGCTAAAATCAGAGCGCTTTGTAAGCGATGATGATAATTGTCGAGGTCCTCAGTGGCCGACCGCCCTCGCGTGTGGAGTGATGTGTGCTCCCCCCATTCCATCGCGGGCACTTCACGTCTCCCTCCTCCTCTGTCATTTTTCGAGGCAGATGTAAGCAGATCAGCTTGAACAATGAGGATGAGCTGTGAGCGGGGTTGTCTGTGAGCACAGCGGGGGGGGAGCAGCCCCTTTCAGACAGATCACATGTCACTCTTCTTCTTTCGCCACTCTTTTCTCTCCAGGGAATCCCCTCCCTCCTCTCGGCTGTCTATCAAACTCCTCTCAATCTCGTCTCGCCTCTAATTATTCATCTCCCTCCTTCTCCTCCTTCACCCTGTTCACTCTCCTTTTTAATCCCATTACACAAAGTTTCCATCCCTTCTTTTTTTCCCTACTCCGCTCTCTTACTTCAGTGTTTCATCATGCAGTGTTTTATTCCCTCTTCATCTCCCTCTTCTTAGAAGAGAATCTTTTTGCTTTTTAAAAGTGTTCTAATCTAAAGTTTTGAATCTCAGAAGCAGCTGGCAACAATGCGGGGCGAGGCTAGATTAAACACGTTCAACTTCACAATCTGAGAAAATGAAAAAACACTTGTGTTTCAAGATGTTTTTTTTTTCATTCTAACTCTGATACATGGTGCATTCAGCCACAGGAAGCTGTGGAGGAGCAAACAAAGAGGCAGATCCGTGGCTCTGTGCTCTGTTGAAAGACAATCGCACCGTTAAATAAACACATGACGCAAAGAAGACGTATCGTTAGTCGCATCTTACATCGCATGGACTGCTTTGTGTCACTTTTGGGTTGATATATGTGTGATTTCTCTCAGCCGGAGTGTTACAGATGGTATTGTCTTCGTTAGATCCAGCGCCAGGGGAGAGGGGGGTGCAGTAGTGGACTCACGGATAGACAGGCGGGGGGGGGGGGGTTCGCAGCAGAAAGGTGCAAATTGAAGCAGTTTTCGGCTGAATGAAGGAGGCTTGACAGGCGGAGCGGCGGAGCAAACTCATCTGGTTTCTGATAATGAAAGCGAGGGAGGGCAGACCACAGGGATCAAAAGAGACAGAGAGACACACACACACACAAAGGAATAGAAAATTACTTCTTTCTCTCCACACGTATAGATCACTTTGTGTCTGTGACATACATTGGAACACGTAGCCTGTCGCCGGTGTGATCCGTATGAGGCAGAGAGAGAGAGAGGTGCGCTCCAGCAGCCTGCGCCTGAGAGCGCCGCCGAAATCTGGGTCACGCATCACAGCGAGGCAGCGTCACCTCTGTTTCAAAAGCACTTTCCGCGTGTTTGTGAAGCCTCAGTTCCGTGTGCCTGTTTGTTCTGCTTCTTTCAAAAACAGGCTGCTGAAGTGCATCAGATCTTAGGCCGTGTTTGCCGGAAGGGTGCGGGGGGGGAGAGAGGGAGGTGAAATCCCACCTCTGTCACTCAGGAACGATTCCCATCAGGCCGTGTGACCGAGTCAGCGTTAACGGCGGTCCACAGTTCAGTGCTTTACAGACCCTGCAGGCAGAGACGCTCCTCTCATCCTGTTGTCTCATTTAAATATGTATGAAATCCATATTACATATGGCAGTTTACGCCTGCTCACATTTTATAGATTCTCTACAGAATAGCAGCTTTTCTGTTCCCGTCATTGTTGCACACTTGGCGACCTCTCGTGTTTCCAACATTTTACTCACCAACTACTTTGCTGACACAGCGACATTGACACAAAGAGCCTGGTCTGGCAGCATTATGAGCGATCAGAAGAACTGCGTGAGCACATTAAGGCCGGATTATTAACTGAGTCAATTAAGCTGCAGCCCCCGTAGGGCCCGGGCCTCCTATAAGGGCCTTATAGTGCGTACCATCAGGCCCTCACTTATTAATGTGTTAAATCAAATTACCATAAAGCAACTCTTGCACCAGGCAGTATACCAGGATAGATGAAAGGAGACCTGCAGCTCCCTGAGATTCCCCCAGCAGGTAAATTTGGTGTGGAAGTTTAAACGGGTGATTAGGGCTCTCCTCGACCAAAGAAAGTCAACTAACACTCAAACCATTTTGGCGACTAATCGATTGTTTGAAGTTGACAGGTCTGTACAACAGAGTTAAACCTTGTGTTTGCCCTCTGATCATTGCCACAAACTAGCCAAACTGTTCAGCAGTCAGTTTGGCCAATATAATATCACAACCCGAACCATGTTAACTCTATGTGCTCATACAGTATACCACGGTTTATCACTCCATTGATAACCATCAGTCAATAGGGAGTAAAGACGAGTGCAGGGCCGACCATTTGGTCCCTGCCAAGTGTCGAATGAACGGTTCTATGTGAAACACAAACGCATGCAGAGAGAGATGGTGACTTCCACAAGTGGTGTGTCTTAGAGTGAAGCTTTCAAGGACTACAGAAACAACCCCACACCAAACAACAGCGATATTAGACCGGATGATTGTTATACACTCCGGATGCTGAACACACACATTCCCAGTGCGGATCAGTTCGGCTCAGCATGTTGAAACAGACACCAGGCAGCTCTTTGTTTTAATTATTGTACGAAGGCTTGTTTCAAATCCACCTGCCACACACACACACACACACACACACACACACACACACACACACACACACACTCACACACTCTCTCCATCCATCTCGCCGCCCTGCCACTCTCTCCCTGTACTATCAGCAGATAAAGCCCTTCCAGTGAGGCGTTGCAGATTTCATTTGAATGTGTAAATTCCAATTAGGATTAGCTTGTTGTCTCTGCCGGCGCTGATAGCGGCTTTAGCATGTTGCTGGAGGAAGTGTTGGGCTACTGGAGCTCATGACAGACAAGCTGATGAGGACAGATTAGCTCCTTTCAGCTCTGTGTGTGTGTGTGTGTGTGTGTGTGTGTGTGTGTGTGTGTGTGTGTGTGTGTGTGTGTGTGTGTGTGTGTGTGTGTGTGTGTGTGTGTGTGTGTGTGTGTGTGTGTGTGTGTGTGTGTGTGTGTGTGTGTGTGTGTGTGTGCGTGCGTGCGTGATGCTCTTCCTATAGCTGAAACTAATTAGCAGGTTGTCTGTGTGGAGGGGACGAGCCCCAACACGCTGCCTGGATAATTGTACACTAGTAGATATCATTTTGTCCGTCCGGCAGACCCCACAGCTGCACGCGGGGCGGTCCTGCGGTGTCACAGGAAGTGTGCGAGCAGCGATCTGATGAGTGAAGAGTGTAGCTGTGGAGAAACAATAGATGGAGAGATGGATGGAGGAGGTGGAAGCTGCTCCATGACCACCAGGGATTGTAAATCCTTTAAATTATTCATGTTAGCTGAGTTGAGCTGCAGTCCAGATGATGATTGACAGATTGATTTTTCATTATTGATTAATCTGTAGACTCATTGCCCAGCTCACTAATGTATTGTTGATTAATAATCCAAAAACCTTAAAAGCTCATGTTAAGAGAAAAAGCAGCACATTCACACCTTGTTCCTCCAATCATAATTCTAGATGATTGATATTTTAGGATTGCTGCACTATATTTACTTCTAGGAAATACAACAGATAATATTTGAATTTATTAGGCAAGAGCATTCCCTACACTCAGTGAGATTTTGTTTAGGTACTGATTAAAGACATTAAAACTGTCTTTAATTCTGTGTTGTTTATCCCCGAATAATGTCACCTAAAAGCTTTAAAGCTGATGGCTCCCAGCTGCACTTATCTCTGCCCACTTCCTCCTCCGTCAGTCATGTTAATGATTGAAAACACACAATGTAGCCATTCTGTAATGACTGTCCTCTTCCTTCTCACACACACACACGCACACACACACTACCACACACTACCACACGGACACACATTCTTACTAAGTGAACACACACAATAATTGGCTGTTAGTGGCGTTAGTGTGGGGAGAGTTATATCTGCTCATTTGGAAGATTAAAAGCCAACCCAAATGGATGTCATCCCCCTGATGACACACACACACACACACACACACACACTTTTCTTACCCAGTAATGGAGATTAGTTGGGTTAATGTGTCGGTGTGTGGCCCAGGTGAATTATAACGCTCTCCGATAGTAAAGTGTGTTATTCTAGGACACAAACGCACTCACCCTTGTGCCCCTTCACCACACACACACACACACACACACAGTAAAAGACAGACACCCCTCTATTAGAGCCTTACTGGTCCCAGTGGGCCTCTCTCTGTGGTGGAGAGTCTCTCCCGGCGGCCATCAAGCAGCAGCAGACCTTTCATTAGGACGCTGCCTGTGTCCTCAGGATGCCACCAGACGATTAGCTCATTCACTTACAGCAGCTTTATGTTGCTCTTAAAGGCCGTCTCTCCCTCTCTCTCTCTCTCTCTCTCTCTCCCTCTCTCTCTCTCGCTCTCTCACCGCTTTTCACTCTCTCGTGAATCTCCAACATTATGGCTGTGTTGTCCGTCATGTTGCTGCTGATGGACAGGACAGGGAGTTTTGTTTGTCCCTGTGTAGTTTATTATAAAGACATACAGTGAATTATATAGCGATGGGGATCATTAGCAGGCCTGACAAATGTGAACAACAGCGTTTTCTACACTTCTAGATTATTCCGTTTTTACCACATCATCGCGACGGTCGGGATTAACGCGGATGTTTAGCTGTTGCTCCGTTCTGCACCACTGACAGGTTCACACATCTTCCTGGAATTAGTGCCGATTCCTTTCACGGCTTAAGCACAAAGCCAGCCTCAAGTCTGGTCTGGAAACAAACTGGTCATTGCTTTTTAAATGAATCGATGTATCACTTTGTCGATAAAATGGTAAACATGGCAAAAACACATCAGACATTACTAAAGGTGAAAGCGATTTCACATGCCCGGTTTAGATCGTTATATCTGAGATAATGTTTGGTGTTTCTCCTCATAAATGAGTCATCACGTTTCTGCTGATGGACTATAAGCAGTACCGTAGAGGCGATGCAGTGACTATAAGCAGTACCGTAGAGGCGATGCAGTGACTATAAGGAGTACTGTAGAGGCGATGCAGTGACTATAAGGAGTACCGTAGAGGCGATGCAGTGACTATAAGGAGTACCGTAGAGGCGATGCAGTGACTATAAGGAGTACCGTAGAGGCGATGCAGTGACTATAAGGAGTACCGTAGAGGCGATGCAGTGACTATAAGGAGTACCGTAGAGGCGATGCAGTGACTATAAGCAGTACCGTAGAGGCGATGCAGTGACTATAAGGAGTACCGTAGAGGCGATGCAGTGACTATAAGCAGTACCGTAGAGGCGATGCAGTGACTATAAGCAGTACCGTAGAGGCGATGCAGTGACTATAAGCAGTACCGTAGATGCGATGCAGTGACTATAAGCAGTACCGTAGATGCGATGCAGTGACTATAAGGAGTACCGTAGAGGCGATGCAGTGACTATAAGCAGTACCGTAGAGGCGATGCAGTGACTATAAGCAGTACCGTAGATGCGATGCAGTGACTATAAGCAGTACCGTAGATGCGATGCAGTGACTATAAGCAGTACCGTAGAGGCGATGCAGTGACTATAAGCAGTACCGTAGAGGCGATGCAGTGACTATAAGCAGTACCGTAGAGGCGATGCAGTGACTATAAGCAGTACCGTAGAGGCGATGCAGTGACTATAAGCAGTACCGTAGATGCGATGCAGTGACTATAAGCAGTACCGTAGAGGCGATGCAGTGACTATAAGGAGTACCGTAGAGGCGATGCAGTGACTATAAGCAGTACCGTAGAGGCGATGCAGTGACTATAAGCAGTACCGTAGAGGCGATGCAGTGACTACTCACAGGCTCTGGCTAGCTGACTGCTAATAGCCTCTCTAGTGGTTATCATGCTGGCACCATAAACAGCCAGACTAGCCCGCCACTTGCCAAGAAGGACATTGTGTTTGACCATCAACTGCTGTGTGACAGCTGGCCACATCTCTACTGTGGATGAGTTCATATTCTGAGAGGGCAGGTTGTATGAAAATGGATGGTGCCACACAGCTAATATGAAAGATTCCTTCATTTTGATTTCCCCGGCTCTCCATTCCTTAAAGGTCAGCTCTGTCGAGGAGACGCTTTGCAATTGGTAACGTCGCCCGCACAAGCGAATCCAATTCATTTGCAGCAGTTTCCAAAGTGTTGCTGTTATAATTGCGTTATGAAAAAGAAGAAAGACACCAGACTCACTTTGTTTTCTTTGTGCAATGTAAAGACTAAATATCAGTGTGTTTCTTTTCTTTTTTCCTGCCCTGCATTTGTCATTGTGGATTCTCTTTGTTGTCACTGTTTCCTCATCAATATTCACAGTGTTGATAATGAATTATGGCTGCCGGCTGCTGCTGCTGCAGCTCTAATTGTCTCCGGTGGAGCTCGGCTCCCTTGCATCCTCCTGTTAATTGCATGTTTGTAGCTCGACTAAAACATGTCATTATGGTCGGCCCCGGGGTGGGACAGCTAAATACATAGCACACACACACACACACACGTGTACTGAACATATAGATTGGATACACACAGACATTTACACACACACACACACACACACACACACTGTTATTCACACATTCAGAGGAGCATCTATTCTCATGATGCCGGCGAGTCCTGAAGGCCTGTTTCTTGGATAAATGCTGCTGAATGTGTTTGTGTCTGTTGGTAAATGCGAGTATCATCCCCCCCAAACCAGTGTTTCAGTTGTAATTAAAACAGGAAAAATATCAATATAAATATCTCCAATCCTCTTCCTCGTTTAATTTTATGATATAGTTTAAAAATCCTTTATTTTAAAATGAAATAAACACTTGTTTCTGTCTTTGCCTTTCCATGCTTGTCTCAAGCATTTGTTTCATCAAACTCACTTCTGCAAGCCAAGCTAACATTTACTGTAGTGTTTCCTGCCTTTAAGCAGACCAAAGTTTAGTTAACTCGTATGTAATAAGTGAAGATCAAAAAAAAGCAGCACCCTGAGGGTAATGTTTCTATCAGAGACTTCAGACCAAATACAGGCCACACACTGCCAACAACACATGGGGAATAGACTCATTAGTGTGAGCTAAGACCCAATTTAGTGTATGGATTGTCTTTGTTCCATGAGTATGGATCACTATATAACGGGTTCACTGGGTGGGAAAGTACTGCAAGGAAGTGTGTTTCGTCCTCGTAGACGATATTATCCTCAGAGCAAATACTGCGGAGATGTTGGGGGTCCTGCGGGGACGTGTTTGGGAGGCTCAGCGCCACCTCACCGCGTCGTTAGTTCGTCATCTCTCCCGTCCGCTCTGTGTTTCCTCCTGACGCCTGCTGACAGCTACACACACACATTTATCCATCCATACAACTACCAACAGTCATACCTTCAAGGACCTTAATGTATTGTCACATAATATCAAATAACGACAAATAAAGGCTAAACTACCGCCGAATCCGCACCAAAACAGTGGCAGCTTGCAACAGGAAGTGCCTCCTACTAGCTGCCGCTGCCACGATTTGAGCTTGCCCTTTCTCGACTTCTGACCTGTCGCCTCCGCAAATTGCGCAACTGTAATGCTAGCAGCCTCGTGGGGAGGGGAGGGGGGAGCTGCGCTCATGTGATTGGTTGAAAATGAGAATGTTGAAAAAAACGCATTTGCGAATCCAGCGACGTCAGGAGAGTCTCATAAAACCCACAAATAAATGTGAAGCGATCCACAAACAAATGCATACAAATCCACAAATAAATAGAAAAATCCACACAGAAATACATACAAATGCAGAAATATATTTGTGATTTTTTTTTTTTACATTTATATAAATCGTAATTTATTCATGTGTGTATTGGAATGTATTTGTGAATCGTTCTGCGTGCATTTGTGAGTCTTTCTGTGTGCATTTGCAATTATTGAGACTGATCTGACCCCATATGTTGGTGCAGTTTTTGTTTTCTCTGAGTCAACTTTCTAGTGAACGAGTGCAGCGGGCGTTCCCACCTCTACTGATTAGGATCTCTTCCTAGTCACCGGCCTCGTGGCTCCGTCCTTCTGATTATGAACGAACATAATACTGTGTTCATCACGTTGTCATACCGCCTGTTACTACTGCAACACACTCTGGATGTAGTGCGGTGACACCGTCGTCCCAGGCTGCTGATGACCAATGTTGTTCCGGCCTGTTTGCGTTTGATGAAACCGGTTTAAGCGTCAGCAGTCCTCGCTGTGACATCGCGCCTTTACATGTCACGCCTGAACTGTCACCTTTTAACCTGCATCCCTTTACCTCCACTCACCCGCCCCTCTCTCCCTCCATCTCTGTAATCACATTACCCTCCCAGCCCTTCTGCCTCTCCCTCACTCCCGTAAAGCACATTATCCATGCCTGTATTCCATCGGGGAACTTGCTTCAGGCTTTTGTGTTCTGCTCCTCGCCGTCGCTGGGGATAATTTCATCATGGCTCTCTTTGTGCCGGTTTAGTTTGTTTAGTACAATCAGCCTCTTTGTGTGTGTGTGTGTGTGCGTGTGCGTGTGTGTGCAGTATATGTGTGTTTTTATACAGGGCATTAACTTATTATCCCTCCTGGGGTATTTTTGCAGGGTGGCTTTAGGATGATCATCCTCCCTCAGGCCTCAGATAAAAGCAGCTGCAACACACACACACACACACACACACACACACAGTACAATGCAAAAAGCTGTCAGACGAGTATAATTTCACATTACACAGCTCTGTGTGGGCAGATGAATGATACAAGCGTAAAGTACTTAAACACGGCTTTTTTTTTCTCCTCTAGTTCTATTTACTCTTTTGAGTGTTTCATACAGAGTTGAACTGAGGGGGAGAGGGGGGGAGACGGGTAATGATGGAAAGGTTAAGAGGCTGGTGAGAGGGATGGAGAAGAGGATGCTCTAAAGAGCCTGATCTCACTGGATCAACCTCACTATTTTTTCTTTTTGCTTGTAGCTTTCAGTTTATTTTTTTATTTATAGATAATTTTTCTAATAATTTTTTTAATATAATTTCTCAGACACACACACAGCACCAGCGCCTCCATTCTTCCGGATCCCCGGCCTTAAAGATTCCCTCAGAACGTGTCTGAAGACATCTATATGTACTGTTTGGAATAGTGTTTTTTGTCTTTCTTAGTTTTATCACAAATATACGCAACTATCTTGTTTAAAAGTATGACCTTAAATCTGCACGTAAACTGACCTTTATGTGTAAGTAGCAGTAGAGTGGAACCTGAGCTAGGTCCGTTCAGTCATTACATTCAGGTCAATAATGTGTATCCCGCCTCCCTTCCGTCATTTTCTCTGTCCTGCTTGTGTTTTGGCTCACACGTCAGGGCTTCATCGCTGTTTAGCGTGTAATCGGACGTGGCGTTTTTAAGAGTGGATAAACAGGTGGACCGCCCCACATTGAGTCCTGCAGTGTAAACGCAGCCCACAGGAGGGGAGCAGCAGCAGGGGGGGTTATAAAAGGTTACCTCCTCAATTTCCTGTCCCGCTGGGTCTGGACAACATCTGTTCATGGGAGTAATAGAATCACTGGGTCCAGTCTAACTGACACACACACACACACACAGGCTAATTGGTTCTGTACTGTTCAAGGGATGCCATCTAAAGACTAGCAAACCTTTTTGATTGCCGTTATCATAGCTTGGACACACACACACACACACAGTGCAGACCTCTGCCGTACAGCCACTCACCCACTCATTGTGCTCCGACTGAACTCCATTATGACCATTAGCTCATCTGCACAGAGGGAGATGAGGAGATAGAGGCAGACTCTGATGGCACAGCCGTCCCACGCAGGAACTCAGAGGGTGTGTGTGTGTGTGTGTGTGTGTGTGTGTGTGTGTGTGTGTGTGTGTGTGTGTGTGTGTGTGTGTGTGTGTGTGTGTGTGTGTGTGTGTGTGTGTGTGTGTGTGTGTGTGTGTGTGTGTGTGTGTGTGTGACAGACAGACAGACAGACAGACAGACAGACAGACAGACAGACAGACAGACAGTGTGATGGAGAGATTAAAAAAAACAGGTTGGAAGCAGAGCCAAAAGGTGCATCTCATCCCTGCTGAGTGCGCCGCACGTGTCCTCTAATTAATCAGAGAGCAGAATATGTTTTGAACACCAGCGCAGCTTAAATGGACTCGAGAATGATTAGAAAGGAATGAGGCCCGACTTTGTTGCCATTTGTTCTTCTTCATGTGCTGTTGAGAAGCTGCAGCTGACAAGGGAAGCCATTCTTTAGTCAAATCACACTTGACTGCAGCATTTCTGCAGACATCAACAAAGTTTCAGTGCTGTTTAAAATGAGCTGATTAGTCTGGAGTTAATCAGCAACTATTTTGATAATCCATCCATTTGTTTTATATTATTTTATACCTTCAAATAATTCTTTCATTCATTTCTACCATTTTCTGTTTTTAGCTTTTAAATATTACAATTTGCCATTTTTTTACAATTGTTTTTAAAAACATTAATTAAACAATTAATTGATGAATTGATGATTAATTATAAATTCATAAAAATAATAGGAAGATTAATCCATAATGAAAATAACCGCAGTTATTTTTGTAATTTATTTTTAGTCTTTTAAAGGAACAGCACAGGTAGAAACACAGTCAGACGGACATAAGAACACCTGGCAAAGTACTCAAACCTGCCTCTGTGGTTGTTCACAATACAGTAGGACCACATTTCTGTTGCTATGATGACACACACACACACATACACACACGCACACACACACTCACAAGGTGAAAGCAAAGTCAGCTTCGCGGCTGATAACTAGTCTGTGTTGTGCTCCGTCTGAATGAAGTATTGCTGCACTGATGGACGCTGAGGAAGGTCTTCACGTTTTCTTCAAAGTAAAACCAGCTGTTGACCTACTTTGGGAACCTTCAACACGGTTTCAACATCCATGTACCTCAGCCACACACACACACACACACACACACACACACACACACACACACACACACTGATTGGTGCTGTTGGCCAGGTGGTGCTCTCCAGGACGTCTGTTGTCTGTTTTCTCAAGCTGTTGCGAGGCGCCGTCAGGTTACAGGTCGTGTACATGAGTTTTATGTTGCACCTCTTCAGATCAAAATTCATACTATTTGAAAGGTCCAGATAATCTCAGCGACAGGATAAATCTTTTTTCTTGTTCACACATTCGGCCTCTCAAAAGCGTCTGTTATTAATACAACAAGCAGCAGCGCCGTCGCCTCCATGAGCTCATGGTGATTATGACGACACTCCTCTGCCCCCGTGTGGTCGCTCGTAGAGAGTGCCGCTCAGGTGCACAAATGAAACTCACCTTTCCACACACACACAGATTTGCACATCGTAATTCAGAGGGAAGACGTTCGACGGGTTCTTGGCTTTGTGCAGTTTAGTATTTGGGATTATTGTGAGCATATTGCAATGATGTGACTTTTGATATGTAATACTGTACTGCATTTTGATACGTAACAGATGTTTGTTGCATGTCTCATGTTTGAAACAAATCCTTGTAGCTTTGAAGCGCATTAACAGACGTTAAACACTTCACTGGTGGAGGAAGATGATATCTGGTGTAGAAGCTGCCTTGTGAAGTGATGTCACAGTGACGCCTGTTGTCTAAACATCTGTACTGAGCGGCTGTAACGGAGCCGTACAGGTTGATGACCAGACTGTCTGATTGTTGATGAATGTTTGTCACCAAAGAGGTCAACAAAAATAATTAAATCTTTCTCTCTCTCTCTCTTTCAGAAGGAGCTGAGCCTTCCCAGAAGAGGCAGTTTGTAAGTACCCATCATGCCCTCTGGCTTCCGTCCAATGAGAGCCCGTCCTGTCTGCGTTGCTTGTTTTTTTTCCAGAGGTGTCATTTGGGAAGTGAAATGCAATGAACCAAACACAGACGCATACTGCATGATGTGGTGCAGGGGGCGGACTTCTGAATAACAGTGGAGGAGAAGCTGTTAACACTCAATGTTCGTCCGTGGAGACTTTGAGCGTCTGTCCTGTTCTATTCTAGTGTGTGTTTGTCTCCTGTTGTTGGCCTCAAACATTCACTCACTAGTCCTTTAAATATCAAACCCTGTTTGTTTGTGTTCATGTTGTCTCAGCTATCACGTTATACAGATAGAGCTTCCCGTAAAGGGTTAAAGGACAAAGTTGAAAAGTCACTGAGTCAAGGTGTGTGTGTGTGTGTGTGTGTGTGTGTGTGTGTGTGTGTGTGTGTGTGTGTGTGTGTGTGTGTGTGCGTGTGCGTGTGCGTGCGTGCGTGCGTGCGTGCGTGCCAGAACAGCTGAGCATCCCACTGTGTATAGATGCAGACCTATTTATATCTGTGTGCGTGCGTACCAGGCAGCTGATTTACCGTCCGGCACAAAAAGTTCTTCATGTTTGGAAACAAAAGTCGAAATACTTTCAGTCATGCTTCTGGAGAACTGCTGTGATATCAGATGTGTCTCTCTAGTGTCATCATCGTAACTCACTCCCCTGAGCTGCCTTTAAACACAGCACAACCACAGGGGTCGGCTGAGGGGCAGGTCTGTTCTTTCAGCACTGTTTACTGCAGCAGAGGTTCAAGCCACCGGTCTGTGTACTATAGCTGTCAGGGTTCCCGAGCACCTTGGAAGACAGTTGACCAATTGTCCAGTCATTGGAAACACAAAGAGAGACGATGTCCTGGAAAATCATTTCTACAGTCTGAAAACGAACAACAAGCCGTCTGCCAGAGCTCCCCAAAACGCACAACACTGCCATCATTGGTAGTTTATGGATGAGAGGTTTTTTTAATAGGCTGTCATGTGACATGGTAGCACATGCAGGTTGGATGACATTACATAGTGTTGCTTTCTTCCCAACAAATGGTTAAATTAGTTAGCACGGTTGGTTCAGTTGCTAAGGTTGACTCAACTCTAGCAGCAATGCTTTCAAATGTGTGTTGGGTGTTGTTGGATAACAGTGACTGGGAAGCTGGGGTCAAAACAATGACTGGGAGCCCAAAACAACAGTACTTTTTCTTTCCTTTTCTAGCATTGTCTCTTTAAACGCAAGGCTGCGTTGTGAAATGGACCACAGCATGAAATGAAACCCTGCTAGCTCACAGTGGGTGTGATTAGCCTCGTTAAAAATAAATATCCAATTAATATAATACAAGGCTGCTATATGTGTTAATGGTGTTCAGGGAGCAACGGTTAATATAATTAGTAAAAAAAGATTATTAGCGTTATTATTATTAGCATTAGCGTATGCCGCGATCCCTGTCAGCTCATCACTGATAACATCCTGGATAATGGTCACGAGAAAATAATGAAAATACTTTATATTAATACAGTGTACAGGCATGACTGTGCCTCCTCCAGATTCACGGCCTCACATATGGCTCTGTAACTGGGTTAGGACGGTAACATGCCAGCACGTGACCACATACCCAGGTATTACCAGTGCTCACCGTGTGACTAACTTGAATCAGCTGAGCCTGTCTTTTCGTACAGCGCTTGCACAATCATCTCGAGCATCCTGCCGTAACGAGTTTCGTATCGATCCTCCAAAGATAGTGGTCCGCAGAGAAAATCCTGATTTCCCAGTTCCCCTTTGGGATCCTAAATCGCTGAACCACAGCGAGGTAATAATGATAACAACTGTGAAAGTATACATTCGTGGCTGTAGCTGCAGTCCAAACCTCCAATACAAACCGCTTTTATCTCTCACACATCTCCTGGTAGCGCTTTGAAGATACAGAGCTGCTCTCTCCTAAGATTCTTAATATCAGCAGAGCCACAGGGGTCTGATGGTGTGTGTGTGTGTGTGATCTTCAGGCTCTGCAGAGAGCTCGGGGGGAAGTGATGGACCTGAAACAAAGTCTGCCTGCTGTCAATCTGTCAGATGCTGGTTGTTTTTTATTTTTGCTTTCTGTTTGCCTCAGATCATATCAGATCATATTTTCATACTTTTTTATTTTGGCCCAAACAGAACATATTTCATGGTAACCCACCGAGTCGCACTACAGGATGTTCTCCTCCTGATGACTATATTGGGAGTGAGTGCTTCATATCAGCAGCTCACGGAGGGCTTTGCAGAGACACAGAAGATGCTTGTTTACCGTTGGGTACTTTCCTAATTCAATGTATCATCTTAAAGTCAACTGAATAAATCAATTAGATGAATCATTCCTCTGATGGCCCTCAGTAACATCAAGAACATAGTCTCTGCAAGGGGGACAAGGAGGCGCACACACACACAAGTCCAGGTTGGCGTGTAATGACATCCTCGTATCCTGTGGCTGCCCTTGCATCAGTAATCAGTCCACATTAAGTGTGTGTGTGTGTGTGTGTGTGTGTGTGTGTGTGTGTGTGTGTGTGTGTGTGTGTGTGTGTGTGTGTGTGTGTGTGTGTGTGTGTGTGTGTGTGTGTGTGTGTGTGTGTGTGTGTGTGTGTGTGTGTGTGTGTGTGTGTGTGTGTGTGTGTGTGTGTGTGTAACCCTACCCTAGTCAGAGCCGTCCGTGATCCACTCCATTGTTTATGAATTAGCAATCTGGCTTGTGAGCTGCATTTAGCCCATTAGGGTCAGCGGTGTCCCCGGGCTTCTCAGAAACCAGAGCACAGACCGAGAGGACAGCTGGTCTCATCATATCGGGACAACGTCCCCCGAGTCCAAGTGTCAGAGAGAGGAAGAGAAGTCTCCCTGTAAGGTTGTAACTTAGGTACGGTCATCAAAAGAAGAAAATACCTGAACTGGAAGAGGATTAAAGAAGGAAGAGGTAGATGTTTCTCTAGAAGAAGTTGGTGTCAGCTTTAGTTTAGTTTCCTGCTGCCAGAGGACTCTGTTCAGGACAGTGCACAGTACAGGCCTCTCAGCTCAGAACACGGTGGCAGTAACTGGTCATTTAAAGCCTTTTTTCAAGTTTGAAAAAACTTAAATAAAGCTTATTTTATAGTTTAAAAAGCAAAGCGTTTACAAAAATCAGTGAAAAGGTTGGTTTAATGTGAATAAGTCCTTAAATAATTGATACAATTAAAAGAAGTCATTCAAATTAAACTAATCTTAAAAAGTCAAGTATTTATAAAAAGTACTTTTTGAAGCCTAGAGTAAAACTTAATTTGTTTTAGAAACATAATTTATAAGGAATGTATTAAAAGCTAAAAAAAAGTTCTCAAAAGAAAGAAATGTTTTTAGAAACATAATAGAAATGATGAAATAATTATTTCAAATGTAATTTTAAAAGTAATATAGGAAATAAGCTTAACTAGAAGTTATTAAATGGCCAATAAAATGAGTTGAGTAAAAGATGAGCACCGTTCTCTTATAAACAGGGCATGTCACTGTTTATTCCAACTTCATCACTCCTGCTGTTTACATGAACGAGAACAGGAAGTGCTTCCTTTAGACAATAAAAACTAAACAATGAGTATGAAGCAGTGAAGACATCTCAGTCTTCCCTCCTGCCTTCATGTAACCGCCTCCCTCTCGCTCACCCTCCTCCCTCCCTCTGTCCCTCTCACTGCTGTTTGTTGAGGACTCAGTCAGTCCTCTCGTCTCACAGCGGACAGGCTGATCACAGACAAGCTGAGACTTCCAGGAACTGAGAGGGATTAAATGGGCAGCCTGTACCCAGGAAAAGACACTCTGCTCCTGGGTTCATGCAGCCGGGGAGCGTCCCTCTGAGCCTTCTGTCTGGTGGATCGGTGGCGGGAGCTGAGGGTCCTCTACCAGCAACTAGACTGGACCACTACCAGCAACTAGACTGGACCAGTTTCCTTTTTATCCTCTGACATTACATCTGACTCAGAGACATTTTTGGATTCTTTTTTATACATGAAGACGAAGGAAGGCTGTGCAATAGACGGAGTTTGCGTCCTGTGCTCAGATAAATATGAGCGTGGTCTGGACGTCGCTCCACAGGCTGCGTGTGTTTGTGTGTGTGTCTTTAAAACGGCCTCTTAGTTTGTGACTCAGCAAGTCCGTGCTTGCTGGTGGGAACACTCTACCCCAGATACCTCACATAACTGTGTGTGTGTGTCTGGAGATAAGAGCAGGTGTTGACGTAACACACACACACACACACATTCCTTTATATATAAAAGTCAGGGGTTTGGCTCATGGAGGACTAACTGTGGGCCGGTTTTTGGTTCAGTGTGGCGCTGGACGATGGACAGTGCAGTACATGTTTGACGGACAGATGAGCTCATGCAGCCCGGTGGATTATCAGAGATTACAGTTGAGCCTTTTGTCCCGGGACACAAGATGAAGAGGAGGAAGGAGAGAGCGGGAGCCCCACGCCTCCACCTCCAGTAAGAGAGTGTGTGTGTGTGTGTGTGTGTGTGTGTGTGTGTGTGTGTGTGTGTGTGTGTGTGTGTGTGTGTGTGTGTGTGTGTGTGTGTGTGTGTGTGTGTGTGTGTGTGTGTGTGTGTGTGTGTGTGTGTGTGTGTGTGTGTGTGAGTGAATGCAGGTCACATTCATATCAAGGCAACTAGTCATGTATCTTTTTTGTACCCTTTTTTTTTTTGTTTTTACTTCGTGGCTCCAGTATGTTTACATCCATGACTGTAACTCTACCCCCACGCTGTAATATGAGCACAAGGACCACCGCAACATGCTGATGTTTATCAGGTGTACTGTTCTCCATCTTAATTTAGCATGGCAGCGCGCTAACATTTGCTGATTGGCATTAAACACAAAATACAGCTAAGGCTAATATTTGGTCATTAAATATTGGAGAAATGTAAATTTTGACCTGATTGTGGTGCTGGAGGAACAAAGTTTTCACAGTTCCTTCTGCGGAGGACACGAAATATAAGTAATTCAATAAACGAAATGCGGAAATCAACTATGCAATCTCTTTCATTGACGTGGTTTAAAGAAGCTGGCGCTCCTTGAAGGCACATTTGCCGTTTCCTTCAATTACTTTATTACAATTTTCTCCAAAATTGTGAAACATCTGGATGTAAACATTCCTTTTATTTCTGTCTCTTCTCTTCTCTCTGTCAGGATATATACCTTTCTGTTACTAGCTGTGAAATGAACAATTACCGATACCTGCTGAATATAACAACTAACAACAAACAAGGATTAGTGTGGAAAGAGAGGGAGAGAGAATACATGCCTTTGACATTGTTTCTGTGGTAGGTCACTATCACTAGATATATGGGTGTGAAGAGTTAGGGGGGGGGGGGGTAAGTTCGGCTTACATTCATAATACAGAACATGCATAGTGTGCATGCATACCGAGTCGGTGGAACGGAAACATGAGTAGGTATCAGAGTGAGATGCCAGCAGGGAGGGAAGTCCTCCATCAGCTCAACGGACTCCAGTCTCTCTGTGTTCAAACACAAGTGTTACACCATTCATATTCCATTAGAAACTACTCAAATAGAAGTATATTGTAAGGTTCACAGTTAAATGAACTAATTCTCTAGAGAAGATATCTTATTTGGACCCAACAAGAAAACCTCTATGCGGTCTGTGTGATCGACGTGGTCTTGGTTCTGGACTCTGATCTCGTTTGTAAATGAATCCGGTCCAAACAGTCTTCATGTGACCTCTTCCCAAAACTCGACCTTTTAAACCTGGTCGAGCTGCTCTCCAGCAGCATCTGACAGCAGCCCTGTTCTCCCGCTCGTGTGCCAGATGGCTCTTCTTACCGTTGGGATCCAGCATTTCATTATGAAATTGTCTTTAATTTTGTGCCCGCGATGGCCGTGCTGCAACTGTGGCGGTGCACCGCAGATGGCTCTGCATTATGTAGGGGGGGGGAGCACTGCACATCCTAAAATGTGTGTGTAGCCCTTGAATTCCCAGCAGGTGGTCTCACCCATTCTGTCCCACCCGGCAGGGAGGGAGGGGACATGGAGACCACCACCATAAGGTCCTCATGCCGCTTGCAGCTTTGTGCCAACTGCCATCTGAACTGTCGAGCCAGGGGAAATGTGTTGAGGCCGTTTACATTAACAGGTCGACCTCAAAGTTTCCCAACAGTTTGGAATTCTTGAACTGGTGTCTGTGCTTCTTCCTGAGACAGTAAACCCAGTCTTTGTTTCAGTTTGACTTTGGACCCCTGACTGAGCTCTGTGAAGTTGATCCAGAACTTTCTGTCCAGCCGTTTCCAGCTGTGATAAGTTAGTGCGCGAGGCTTCCTGCCCGCTGCGAGGGGACATCTGCGGGCAGGAAGAGAGCGTACGGATCAGTGGCTAGAGCCTGCTGCTGCCTCACACACTGAGCGCTGGAGCTGCAGCTGCATGCGACCTCAGTGCTGTCGGCCACTGTCGAGTAAAGCTTTTACCAAAAACTCTAAATCGTGTCTACAGACACGCCTGAAACGTCTAAAATCAATATAAAAAGACTTGTTCTTTGACTTCATGCCTCTTTTGTGCATGTATTTAGTTTTAGAGTCACTTCCACAAACAGTGACTGCTGTTAAGCAAACACTGGCTCACTTGTGTCTCTGTTGCAGATATTCTTTGTTTTAGATTGAACCATTCAAGTCATTGTAGCCTAAACTATTAAAGTGACATCCTAAAAGTACGCACTATTTATAACATGCTGAGGTGCAGCAGAGCAGATGGAGAAGAAAAGTGAGGGAACAGATGTTAAAGAACAGATTGATGTCTCTTCACAACACACACACACACACACACACACACACACGGCCAAGCCGTCCTCTTCACACATCCCTCCTTACCCGGCTCACTTCCTCCTCTCTTCATCCTTTCTTCCACTCCTCCCCTCCCTCCTCTGTTGGCAGAATCTGGTCGCCGGCTCAGCTGCGTTGCCACGGCAACAGCAGCCTCCTCCAGCACCTGCTGTCCCCCACTTCCTTTCATCCCTCCGTCGTTCAGCCCCCCGTCGTCCCCCTGTCCCCCCTGTCCTCCTCCTCTCCCTCCCTCTGTTCCTCTGACGGCCCTCTGTCAGCCCCTGTTCACCAGCGAGGAAACCCCTTCCTCTGGAGGTAAGAGCCGTGTCACCTCTTAACACACCTGTTTGTTAGCGAGCGTGTGCGTGTTGTCTCGATCGCGTTCAGCAGAAGACAACATCCACTTACTAGAGTCTTCTTCTGGCTACTTTCAAGGAACATTCTGTTTGTTTTGCAACTTTTTTTTTTGTAGTTTTGGCCACAACTGATTTTTTACTCATCAATATCCAAATAGCTTAAAGTACCGAGGAGCCCCAGGAGCTACGTCACAACCTGAGGATGCTCGCACGTCCAACCTGTTTGGCTTCGTTTAAAACAAGCTCATTTGGGCTGGTGTGACAGCTGTCAATCAAACCCTGGTGTGGAATCACTCTTTAGCTCTCTCAAGATATTAAATGAGAAACATTTCATATCACTGTCAGGAGGTCAGAATAGATATCCTTACTGTTGTCCTCAATAAACAGTTGTTTCTAACTTGGTAGTCAGAACCCCTTTATTGGGTTGCCAGATAACTCTGAGGGGTCATGAGATAAAAATAATATCAATAATAAATAAGAAACATGTCGTTACCCTCCCCCTCTCCCCATTGTTTTCATTATTGTGAAACAACAGCCATGATAGTTCATGGGTCATCAGAAAGCAAAAGGTTTTGGGGGTCAAGGAACTATGTCAGTATGGGTGGGCGCTATGGATACAATATACAAACGCATATATGCACCTAAAGATATTAAAGGGATGGATACTGCTGTACAGTATAGATAATATGGCAAGATATCTGATGGTAGAAACATGTTCAATGCCTCATGGCATAAATCGTCATATCACCGTGGTGTCAGAGGAAAGAGCCGGCTTCCTCCAGTCTGAATGCAGGAAAGAGTTCCTTAAAAGGGTTCCTGAGGTCCTGAAACAGTTCCCGCTGTGGAAAAGGTCCTTTTACCTAAACATGAGGAAACACCAGCTGTGTGCATGAGAAGGTTATCGGCAGGTAAATGTCACCGGTGCAATCAAACATCTGTAAAGGGATAACCATTCTGTCCCTGCTCTGCTGTATGTGGAGGTCGATCAGAGGTGTGAGAAGAAGAAAAAGAGCATCGGGGAGGGAGGGAGATCTGCTGGGTGGAGAGAGAGAGGATCAGAGAAAAGTGAGAGAGAGAGGGAGGAGATAGACACACCCGCAGCTCTCACGCACACTCCCTCTCGCCGGTGTGACGGGTGGAAGCCGGCGTCTGTTTGCCAACCACATCCTCTGCCCGGGTGTCAGAGCGATGGTGGAGCGTCTGCGTTAGCATGTCTGACTCCTTCTGGACGGTGCTCTCCAATTTCTCACTGCCCGAGAGAAGCATGCTGCGGCGCTCCAAGAGGTACGCACTTATTTACACTCCATCCTTTTCCTTTTATTAGTTATTTCATCTCCGGTAGCCCTGCGTCTTTTTTTTCCCTCCCCTCCGCTCCTCGTTTCATTTTTGCGTCTCAATTAGTTAGTTTTTTTCATTTTTTCTCTCCTTCTCTTTTTCATTTCCTGCCGCTCCATCCTCTCTCCTCCTCCTCCTCCTCCTCCTCTTTGCAGGTCTTAGCTGCTCAGCAGGAGTTCCTCCATGAAGGTCGGCTAACTGAATTTGTCTTTTGATGGATAAACAGGACGCTCTGTCTGACTCGGTGTGTGTGTGTTTGAATGGGAATCACATGTAACACTGCTGGTATGTATCCCAGAACTGCAGTGTGTATGTGTGTGTGTGTGTGTGTGTGTGTGTGTGTGTGTGTTCTCTTTTATTACATTTTCTACATCTGCGTACAGTTTTACGCTTCTGTGATGCAAGTCCAGGTTGGAATAGAAGTCGACGTTTGTGCATGCGACCACATGTCGTCATTTCTTCTTCGTCTTTTTTTTGTTGTTGCTGTCGTTCCCTCAGCTGACCTCTTCTCTTCCTCTCCTCTCCTCTTCTTCTCCTCTTCCTCTCCTCTTCCTCTCCTCTCCTCTTCCTCTCCTCTGTCAGTCAGAGCCAGAGGTGGCTTCTCCAGCAGCAAAGAGAAGCAGATACAGCTATACTTATCACTTTGAAGCAGCAATTTTCTTCCTCCTCCCTGTAATAGCAGGGGTACACACACACACACACACACTGACATGTTTCTTCTTCTCTGCTCTTTGTCACCGCCCCCTGTTGTGTGTATTTGTCTCGGCAGTGTTTTCAGAAGAGAGAGGTTGTGAAGTGACTCCTGCATAGCAACAGTTTTGGGAGTGGAGCTGTTGGGAGCCGACAGCTCGTGATGAGCTATAATCAGGACAAAATGGATCCATGGCTCGCACAGAGAAAGGGTGACCCGAGGGGTCGGGAGAGATTGGCATCCTCTTTTAACACCAGTTATCATATTCACTTCCAAAATGACAGTCATTCTTGATCCATCCTCCATTTCTCTTGCTGTTTTCTGACCTTGTCTTAACAGATGTCAAACATACAGGTTCTTCCACATGTCTGTTGCTGGCCTCTCCCCCCGTCAGGCTCATTGTCACAGCGTTTCTAATGCAAAAAATGTAAATATTTACATCTTCATGCCGTTGATTTTTAGATAACTTTAGTGTTAAAGACACGGTCACGCTGTTAGGAGTGTGCTTCTCCAGGCTTTTTTTTCAAATGTTAAGCTTGTCGACATATTGTGCTTCCCGACATGGCTTCCTCGTCTCCGTCCTCTCTCATGTGTTTAGTTTAAATGTTTAGCACCTGCAAAGATGCACAGATTAGTGTGTTAATCCGTAACTGCACCGAGCTCTCAAATCCTTAACAAGTGGTTCTATACGCAACTTCCTGTTGCGTATAGAACACTGAATGTGATAGCAATATAAATACAAAATGCTTAAAAGAATAAAAGGAAACAGACAAACGTGTGCACGTGTTCTCATGTGCAGACGGAGAAGCATGTTCCGGCCCTGAAGAAGTCCAAAGGCTGACATTTGCCTTTCCGTCACTGCGATGTGTTGCCATCGTACGGAGACGTCCTAGTAAATGCAACCAACATCCGACTACATGGACATTTCTGACTGGTCCGCTTAGGCTGCTTTGTGTGTCAGGAGATTTTGTTTTTATAAGATTGATGTTCATGCTGGTGTTTCAGTAAAAAGAACATGGTGCATGTTAAATAAAGGCCCAGGGATGTTTCCTTTTACCAAACTTTCTCCTCACCACAATCATCATGTTTTGTGAGGAAGTGTGGTGTTATACAATACTTTCACGGGTTTTAGTACCATTCTTACTTTCGGGAGTATGAAAAAAAATGTATCTGAAAAACCCCTTTTCCTCATTTAACAAAAGAAGCCAAAGTTATTGAGCATTGAATGTCACCTGAACACAAGAAAATACATTTATTTTTTCTTCTGTTTCCGCCATCTCAATCACAAAGATTGACCAGAGGATTGTGCAGCTTTCAGTACTTGATGTTCTTGATACACAGTGTGCTACAGACACATTTCAATGTGTACCAAAAAGAAGCATTGAGGTCAAATGGTTCAGTAGTCCTGTTGGCAACAGGTCGTCATTGACTAATTTAGGAAAATAATGTGAATTTGCAAAAAGAAAATCAAGCAACGGTGACATCTCTCTTCTTGTTTTTCCTTCGGAGCGTTAACCTCGTAGCTACTGACACTAACTCACAGCAGAGCAGGAAGTGTGAATATAAAGACGAAACACACACACACACACACCGTCACACACCGTCACACACTCCGGTGTGGGCCGTCACATTGATTTCCTGTGGTGGCCGTAACCCTCACACCAACATTATTGAGTGGACTGTGGGAAATGAGTTTGGCTGTAGATCTTATCCACATACACTCGTGTGTGTGTGTGTGTGTGTGTGTGTGTGTGTGTGTGTGTGTGTGTGTGTGTGTGTGTGTGTGTGTGTGTGTGTGTGTGTGTGTGTGTGTGTGTGTGTGTGTGTGTGTGTGTGTGTGTGTGTGTGTGTGTGTGTGTGTGTGTGTGTGTGTGTGTGTGTGTGTGTGTGTGTGTGGGTGGGTGGGTGTCAGGTGGTTTAGTTTAACACCCACACAGCTGTTTGCTCGTCGCTAGTTTCCACTATCTCTCCCGTCACATCGCTGTAGGTCTGCCTCTACGACTGTGTGTCTTATGAGTTTTACAACAACAAAGTTATTACATCCTGAGGTTCTATGCAGTCGCTCATATGGCAGCAGGTAACACGGCAGTAAACACACATGTGCAAACACTTAAACATACCGCTCTATGAACAATGGGGATTGTTGTTCGTTGTTATGGTGACAACAAACATCAGTGGCGCAGTAGTTTTTCCGCTTCTTAAGCTCACTTTACTGTCTGTAACCAGAGCCTCAGAGCCATTTTACAGGTTCGATGGTACCAGACCTGGCAACCTCACTGTGATGACGAGACCTCAGGAAGCTGCACACAGTCACTTTACCGACTGTTCAACAAGAACTAGTTCAGCTCGCAACTTCTCCTAAAGCCACACATCGACATCCTTACATTTCTGTTCATGTGCGGATTAAACAAGTGAGACACAGCATGTTAATCTGTGAGCTTTAGAGGTGTTAGCGGGTGTATTCTGGATCCAGGCCAGACATGAGTGTGATATCGATCTTCTCATCTCGGAGAGAAAGCAAATGAGCGCGTTTCCCATGATGGTGAACTATTCCTTCATATGGCTGACGGCTCAGAGGGAGCGCTTTGTGCCCATGCAGTTACTACAGTATGGGAAACACAAGGACTTTTTGAATTCTCATCGCCGCTTGGGTAAAATACCGTGACCAATTTTAAGAGAAATTTCAGTCATAAAAAGCGGCTTCACCCAGAGAAAGTAATGAAAGTGAACAGCAGCACTCACTCACTGCGCTGTTACCTGACAGGCTGCAGCTTTGATGGTGATGAGAGGCACTCAAAAGCCCACTTCACACACACACACACACACACACACACACACACACACACCCACACACACAGAAATGTTGCCTTCAGTCAGTTCTGCATAATGGAAACATGTTTCCAGCAGGGATCCAAAACTTCCTGCAGGAGAATAAAGAATTACAGAAGCACAGTTTCTTACGAGAGTGAAACTGTGCTGCAGCAGTTACAATTGTGTATTGTCAGAAACAAGTACACAGTGTTAATACATTGTCAATGTTTGTGCAAGACAACGTATAGCTGGTCAGAGGAGTCGTCCTGCTTCCTCTCTCCATCATCCACCAGACAGAAAGTCACGAAGGTGTCTGAATCGGGAGTCTTTTTAACCGTTACCCCTCCCTGTCTCCTGCTCGTCTTTGCGACACTCGCTCCACATTTGACAGCGTGTTTGATGCCTCGGCCTTAGATGTACATGCAGACTCACGAGGCAGCCACTGGGCTTTGTTCATCAGCCGGTGATCAGCAGCAGAGTGAGCGGCCGTCGCTGTTAATGAACCCACACCAACTGAGCGTTGCTTTAGTCTCGGTGGGACTCGCACCATGTCGTCTTTATGTCCCTCCGCTGTCCAGGGTTGTTCTCTTTTGTGTCTTCCTCCTTCGTGACTTCCTTTCTCAGTGGTCTCCTTATCGTCCTCGATCTGTACACTATGTGCTGTTGCTCTGCTCGCAGTGAGCTGATGTCTATCAATCCAACCTTTGCCTTTCCTCTAATGTCACTGTCAGCTCAAACATTCTAAATGTCTCACAGGATAACAACGGATGGCCAGATATCTTTTTTTCTTTTTTTTAGCAGCTCCCATAGTTTCCTAATAACTTCTAATTGTAAATTCAAAGAGGATATTTCCTGCAAAAGTACTGTTTAATGTGGTACCTGTAATAGGGAAATAGAGGCATTGTTCCACTTCATTAGTGTAAGCTAGAGAGTCTTTAAGTCATTGCACAGCAGGTCAGCTCCAGACGTGAAAACATTTTAAAATGTGTCTGTAGGGGAGCCGAAAGTTCAACATGAATGGAGATGAATTCATTGAAATCTTTACTTTGGTTTAAATTGATCTCTTTGAAGTAAATGTAAAGGAAAGTACCAAAGCTTTAAGAGTTCAGACAAAGTGCAGAGTGCTATCACACTAGAACATTGAGAAAGAGGTAAATACCACTGTGTGTGTGTGTGTGTGTGCGTGTGCGTGTACACCACATGCTACGCTCAAACTGCTGATGCTGCACATCTCAACAGATGGCAAGCACACACACACACACCCAGCATGCCATATATACATCACGTGTAGTAATTATTTGTCAGGTGGGTTTGGGAATTAGATTGTATTATGACCTTCACACAGGTCATAATACATGTGCTCGTCCCTAACCCTGGCCTTGACCTAAAGCTTATTCAAATGCCAAAGACATCCGTACACTTAAAGCCTGGAAGTCAAACAGGTCCATATAAGAGCACACAAACCGCACAGATAAAGAGCTCCAAAATCCGAGACGTCACGCTGATCATTTGACTGTAGCGAAGGTTTCGGGCCTAGTCGCTTCATGTGTCTCGTGATCATCCCGGCAGGTTCGGCCTGTCAGAAACACTACACTACACAACTACATAATTACAGCCAGCAGATGTGATGGGCCAATTAACACCCGAACATTCATGCTGTTAGTGCGCCGACACCTGCCGGCAATGCAGGAGCCTGTAAGAAGTGTGTGTCCATTCTTTCACTTAAGGAAAATACAGGCATACCTGAGGGAAGACGTTCAACACATTGCGTTTGTTTAGAAAATGGGTTTAAAATCTTAATTTGAATACTGGATTCAGTTCATTTAGCTTAACAAATAGATGAAGAAACTAAACCGAAATACTTCAGAGCTGCCTTTTGATTGTCCAACAAGAGTTATGCTGTGCACAGCACGCCACTCTCCTCTCTTCTTCCTCTACGCTCATCCTCCGGCGTCCGCTAAACAGAGAGGACCCAGAGTAGAACCTTGGGGAACACCTTTTAGATCCAGTGATTAGGTCAGTATTTAGTAATAATAACAACAGCATCTGTTAACTTTCATCCTCCTCTGCCAGTTTAGCATTGTTACTTTAATAAGACATCATCCTCAGCGCAACTTGAGGCCTCATCACTGCCTCCTCTTCCAGCCGTCATTTCCTCTGAGCACAGCGGGCCTCGCCTCCAGTCTTTACGGACACGCTCGGCCGTGAACTACAGAGCAACAAAAACAAAGCGGGAAAGATCCTGCGAGCTCAACCTGTGGTCGTGTTGAGCTGTTAAGTGCCGAAGACTGCCTCATCATTTCCTCCTCTCCCCTTCTGTCTGGGGACGCTTGTCGCAACTTAAAAGCAGATTCTTCTTTTCTCTGCAAGCATCTTTTATAAGCAGCTTGTGCACACACACACACACACCTACACTACAAAGACACAGTCATCTCAGCTCAGAGGGGAGCTGAAGTCTAACCATTACACTGCGTGATCAACCTCTTAATGACTGTTCAGCCCTTAGCGGCGGAGCCTGGGTCGACATCTTCTAATCAAACACGGCAGTGGAAGAGAAGAGGTGCAATGCAAAACAGTATTTTGAGTCTAAACTAATATCATACCTCATATATGAACTCTAGTTTATCTCTTGAACAAACGACAAAAAGACAACTAAACGGGTATGGGTGCATCAAAAACCCTGTAAATGTGTAAATAAGAGAGTGTTTACCCAAATAGAGCGGCACACGACAGATTAGAAGGATACATTCATAAATAACTCTGCTTACATTTTTACAAAGTATATTTTTGCCATGGCCTTGTCTATACATCCCGCATTAGAGAGCTGACAGTATTTTCTGTGAGTGTTGTTAAAGGTCACTGTTTAAAGGGACTGTCGTTCTATTAGCACCTGATGGAGTTCCTCATCTCTGCTATTACTGCTCTGTATATAGACGACAGCATATTTGTAGGCAAAACTAAATTCTTTGACTCGCTCAAGTTGGGCTGCAATAAGCAGCAGGCGACCGCCGGCTGCGTGTTGCATGATTGCGACTATCTGATGCCTTTGCGTTGTCCTCGCTGTCCTCTGAAGGACATACGGACGGACTCGGTGAAACTGTAGCTGTGAGCTCAGCGGCGGCGCATGTATGAAAGCTAAACACGCGCTGTCTGATGCGCGCGATCATATGCGTGTCTGACGGCCACAGTGGACCCCTGCTGTCAATGACTGCAGAGCTGCAGTCATTCTTTTTTTTTTGGAAGCGGTACAGACGACTGGCTTTAACGTTCAGGAGAGAGAGAGAGTGGAAGTGTTCCTGACAAAAGGGACCGCGGCTGTTTTGCCTTCCAGCTCAGTTTTTTTTTACCCAGTTCTTTTGAGAAACGTCAAAAGAAGGCTTAGTAGCATTCAGAGACGCAGAAGTCTTTGTGTGTGGTTCATTGCAAAAACAAATTCAAACTGTTACTGTCATGCAGATAACACAGCTGCCTTTATTGATTCAAAATGTGAACATAGATGAATTCACTGAACTGAGTTTGTGTGTGTGTGTTTTTTTTTGTCCTCAGCTGTCGAACGAGCAACAGGAAGAGCCTGATTGTGACGTCCAGCACCTCCCCCACCCTGCCACGACCACACTCACCTCTGCATGGACACACAGGTAACACACACACACACACACACACACACACACATATATATGTATACTTGCTTTGACACTTGACACAAGAAGATCTATTTTTCTAAATGTGTAAACATTATCTTGGCACCAGCAGCATCCTGATCAGCAGTTTGAAAGCTTTGGTAGCCTAAACAGATTTAACTAACAGATGCAGCAGCACCAGACTAAACGAGTGATTCATCCTCTGGGGACCATGAATACCTACAATGCTTACAGCAGTCTGCCCGGCTGACAACAGTAAAGGAACCATTATCAGTTGATGGTGTAGTATCACCTGTTTTTTCTCATCTGCAGAACGCAGTGTGTAGTAACAGCAGGTGAGCTGCGTTACAAGGAGTTGTGTTGTTTACCGTCGCACACCAACAAAGCACAATAAACGGCTCAGGTGGCTGTCTGAGCACAGCACAGCGACATATTTGATTGCGTGGACTGGTGCACAGGCCCACCATGCTGTATGTGGGCTGCCGCCTGCCTTTTTAAGGAATCACTCAAATTGGTTGGGTATATTTTGAGTGTTTTGCATTTGACGATGATGAGCTCGAGCTCTGCCCTTCTTCATTCAACGTCATAAAACTCTCAACACGTGCTCTCCTGGAATTGATCGATAGGGCCATGTGAGTATGAGCAGATCATATAAATTCGGCTCGGGACAAATTGATACTTGCATTGCCATTTGAGCCTGATTGATATATTGACATGGGCTGGCAGATTTTTGGCGTATCACAGATATATCTGAAAGCACTGATGGGTTTATTTTTCAACCGTAAAATGTCCCACTGGGTACATATCGATATCTGCATCAGACCCTAACCTGCAGTATTTGTTGGCTGCTGTTTAACCGTTGGCCAACTGGGAGTTATGGTCATTTATTAAGCAGTTAGCGCAGAACATTGTCTCGTTTACAGCCCTTAAAATGCTTTTTTTCATTAGAATCTCAATATCTGAGTTTTTAACTGTTGATCTTGCAATACAAGTTGTTTAAAGGCGTGACCTTGAGCTCCATTACATTTTAATTGGAATTTCTTTTCATAGTGTTTTTACAATTTTCTGATTTGTAGACCAAAGAAAATTAACAGATTGATAAAAAAAAATATGATTTCAGCTGTTCTAAAGAAATCCTTTTTGGGGGGGGGGGGGGCACCACCAAACATACACACACATGGAAATTTAGTGCGTGTGCTGCTACTTTGTGTGTGTCGTGACAGTTGAAATGAACGCTGGCAGGATTTTTGTCGAACACACTTGACAGCCTTCAAGACAAGCACACATAACTCCAAATCCACCATCAGATACCCACCCACGGGACCCCCTCCACCCTCCTCCACCATTCAGAGAGAGAGAGAGAGAGAGAGAGAGAGAGAGAGAGAGATAAATGTGAAAGAGATGAACACCAGTGATATTGATTGATGGTGACTGAAGGGGAGCGAGCGACACGGTCGGAATATAGATTGGGGGGACTGAATGAAAATGGATTGGTGACAGGGTCTGAATGGGAGGAGAGAAAAACTGCAGCATGGGTGGATGGTAAAATATCGACAATTATATCTGACTCTGGAGAGAGAGAGAGAGAGAGAGCTCTTCATTAACGGTGTGTTTGCGCTCAGCTGACAGGCATGTCGCACATGTTTCATTTCCTGCTCAGGAAATAATGGAACTTGGCAAATCAGTCGCAGCGCACACGCACACACACTTTGTTTGAATAACTGTTTTTTAACGCAAAGTTAAAACATCGATGCATCTGATCACCTTTAAGATACGCCATTATTTTGAAATTCCTACGGCCCGTCACCCTGAAAGTAATCATTCACAATAGATGTAGAATGCACAGCGTCATAGATGCTGAGTGGTTAAGGGGCGACGACGCTGGTTCCATTAAACCCAGAGACCCCTCTCTGTCTCTGCCTCTCCTTTTGTATCCTGTTGGTGCTTTGTATTTGAGGCTAACAACGGACTTTAAGATGCAGGTGAAAGACTTTGTTTTGACTGGTGACTGAGAAGCTTAAAGCATATTTGGGAGCTTCTAAAAATAATTTGTCATCATATATTGTGGCAACCCGGGGGTCGTGGAGGCAAGATTCAGAGATAAAACAGGTGACTCAGAGACCGTAGCCATGTAACATAAAGTGTCCTTTAATAAACAGGGTAGGGTAAAGCGGGATCGGGTCAAACTCAACAAAAGATTCCTCCCGGTCGGGGTCTTTGGCCTTCAGTCTACACCCAGTGGGAGATGATTCCTCCGTCCTGTTTGGGCAGAGCAGAGGAGAGGGGTGAGTCCGCTTAATTACCTCCGGTCTGCTGAAGCTCCTCTCCAGAGGTTCAGGAGATCCTCGTATTCTTCTGCCCAGTCTGTCTGCCGCTGCTGCTTCACAGCCCTCGGAATATATGCTCATTGTAATTAGCTCATGGGCTGCAGGTGTGACCACTGCCACGTGCCTACTGGCTGCAGCACCTGCACCGGATAGTATACTCCCTCTATCACCTCCCCCAACCTGAGCTTGGGGATCCGCCTCCTGTGCTGTGTCGGCTCGGCTTTTCCCCCTGGTTTGCCACAATATCTACAGGTGTATTATGAGACAGTGGCCCCCTGGGCACAGACATGCTAGAGGCCCCACCACCTCTCCAATGGAGGAGCAAGACACACTGACTTCATCGTTCTATACCCTTTTTGTGTAGTTTTTTTGTGTCTGTTTGTAGGGCTGGGTCATAATTCAATATAATGATTTATAGTCCTTCAATGGAATCGTATCGTACATGGTGATCTACATGTGTATCGACCTGTATTGGGATAGAAGATTTTGGCCCTATATCGGTTGCGTGGTCGCCTGTTTGGGGTCACATTGCGCTGCAGCATCCATAGTACTCTGTCCCTCTTTCGTTCCACTCTTCCATCGCTTCCTCTCTTTTTTTCCTTTCTCCATCCTGACTGCTGTGGCTGCTGTGTTGCCATGGTAACGCTGCCACCAATCTCGCGGCCCCTGTCTCTCTGTGTCCCCGACACCGCAGAGGAAGTAAACACTGCTAATTCAATGTCAGTAATTAACGTTGTGATTTTCCTTTTCTCTCATGCTGCTTCAGTCCACAGTAACTACACAGTAACTACACAGTAACTACACTGTAACTACACTGTAACTACACTGTAACTACACTGTAACTACACTGTAACTACTCTTACTGTAGCTTTGATCAAGTGTTTGAATAA
Source organism: Anarhichas minor (assembly GCF_050575085.1). Lineage (NCBI taxonomy): Eukaryota > Metazoa > Chordata > Actinopteri > Perciformes > Anarhichadidae > Anarhichas > Anarhichas minor. The sequence goes on along the minus strand of NW_027466542.1, from coordinate 656,883 downwards.
AAGCTTAAATGGGGTTTTCAGCCTCATGCTAAGTTTGATATTACCTCCACAGAAACGTACGCGTTAACAGAAACCTTTAGTCTAATCCAAGGCTGTGATATCTCACTGCTGGCTGCTACTTTACTACTTAATATGCACCACTGGAGGCCATTCAAACTTTCTTCCTTTATTCCCACAGACCCTCTTCATACATACATGGTTTCTTTCTTTTTTTTCTTCTTCTTCTTTTCCTCTCAAACTCTCGCTCTGGCCCTCATCACCAATTTCATCATGGTTTCAATCACCCAGCCATTTGGCGCTAATCAAATGGAGATTCCTCAAAGTCTAATATCCTGAGGGGCTGATGAGGACCGATCCTCTCCAAAAATGACTTTTATTAAATGTTGAAAAGCCTGCATAAATCCCTTGTTTCCTCTCTCTCCCCCCCCCCCCCCCCCCCCACTCTCCTTTCTGTCTCACTAGTTTCTTGTCATCACCGTAACGTCTCCTTTCATTCTCTCCTCTTTTAAAATCTACACTTTCTCTCTTCCTTTACCTCCGCCTGGCCCTGAACTCCCCCCCCCCCCCCGGCTGACATTTGGTAAAGGCCAGCTGATGATTGGCAGCTGCGTTGTGCTCTGACTTCTGATGAATTCTGTCAAACAATCCACCGCGCGACTTTGTAATTGCACTGGAGGACAGGAAGAAAGACAACTTGGGATTCAAGCTTTTCTCTCATTCCTGTCGCACATTGTGCGCTCTTTTTCTTTTTTTTGTCTCTCCGCCCCCTCCCCAATTATAGCTGTATTTTGTTATCCCAACCACGCTGTCCCTGGAGAGGCAGCGAGACTGAAGAGGCACAAAGCAGATAATACATTTGCATGTATCTCATACGCCGGTATATGTCTTAGTCTTTGCTAAAGTAGGTCACTGTCAACTGCACAAAACCTTCTGAAAATGTGACAGCGGGGCGGCTTCGATACCTGCAGTGACGAGACCGCCTACCGGGTACTCTCAGCCCTAATTTACATTTCACTTTCAAAACACCATCCACACAGTGATTTTCTCTTCCTCACGAGAAGTGGAAAGTATTATTCAAATAGATTTCAAGAGTGATTTGAATTTTCTTCCCCCCTCTGGAGCCAATCAGAGTATGTCAGCATGCTGAAAGTCACTGTGTGGACATCGCATCACGGTGTGTGTGTGTGTGTGGTGGAAATGAGGCGTTGTGATGTTTCTAGTCTCGGTGCGGTGCGGGAAGGAGTGACCTCAGTGACTTTGGCTGACAGCTGTATGACAGCCGTGACCAGTGCAGGTCAGTGGGGCAAAAAAGAAACCAGAGCATCATGCAAACAAACTGACTGGGTAACAAGCCAACAACCTGTCATCTCACAACTGATAGCTTTCCTACAGCAAGGGATTAAACCCTCTGAGATACCACTAATGTATCAGCAACAACACATGTCAACAGGAAATAGGAAATGGTCATGCTCCGGAGGTTGTTGAGTCCTACTCCCTCCCTCTCTGACTCTACTCCACCCTGTGTTTCAACAGACTTTGCACATCTGATAATCGCTGTGCTTCTCACGCCAGAGGACTGTTGTCATGTAGATGCAGAGGACGCCAAGGACACAACTGATCTGATATCAGTCCTTGAGATGTTAAATAACATTGGCAGATATGTTATGGTGGCATGGAAACAACGTGCTAACTCTGCTAGCCCGCCTGTTGTCTGTCTCTGCTGTTTTCTCCTTGTGCTTGGTGCGCAAATTGTTAATCGTCAAACTAGTTGTCCTATAATCCACAACTTTTAGGTTAAATAGCTTGCACTGCACTTTTGTTTCTTTTGTTGAGAAAGCTTCCAGAGATCACTGTTAATCCTGGTTTCTGATTGAAGACGTTATCTGTCATGGATCAGTTCAGATCATCACAGATAGCAGTTTAATCACCGCGTCCCGTCCAAAGAAAGGTACAAGTACATTTATATTTTTAGGCAATGTAATATTATCATTATTGGTTCTTTATTTTTTTAAATTATTTTCATTATTATTATTAAGTAGTCATGCCCATCCCTTATAGCCACATAATGTAAAAATGAAAGATCCCTTGAATGTACTGAGCAGTATGAACTGGGACGTGTTATAGTCCCCCCCCCCCTCCTCCCTCGTAGTCAAAGTATTCAAACATGTCTTTGCAGTGTCTTGTTACTTCTCAGCCGACATGTACTGTACAACAATAGTCACACAACTGCAAAAGATAATATTGGACCGCCCCGTCTTCCGTCTTCCTTCTCCCTCATTGGACACTCTCTCACTCCAACCACAGAAGCCTCGTCGTCTTATTGGCTACAATCAAATCAAACTTGTTTGAAGTCAGTTTACAAGGTCTGCTCAAGACTGTTTGGAAAAGACCATCAGAAGTCCTCACACTGGAGAAGCTGGAACCAGAGACTAGTTGGTGTTTTTGCTTTCATATCAATCAGCTAACTCATTGACTGTCTAATGAGAACAGCACTAGAATGAAATACCACTTCAGACCCAGGGTGAGGGTTTCTGAGGCGGCTTTGGGAAGCCTTGCTGACATTGAGCTCATGACACACACCTTGGAGCACCGTCGCATTATCATGCAAATAAATCTGAGAGGCGCCGGACGCCCTATATATACACACACACACACACACACACACAGAGTTTACACCTCGCTGTGTGTGATTGTTCTTTACAGAGAGAGTCTTACATCTGTCTTCTTGCGTTGACGAATGGTCCACACACACACACACACACACACACACACACACAGTCGGAGCCATGAGGTGTGACAGTTCCTCCCTGTGTCTTTTGAATGTAATGGATGAATGCGATGGAAACTAACAAGCTTCTGTTTGACTAATAACACGCGTGTTCGCTTGAGTATGTGCATACATGTTCCGCGGCTTCAGACAGAGACGGGGATTCCTGTCCGACGGAGAGACAAATGCTCTTATTAATATCTGAGTCCCTGCTCCGTCCAGACGGGCTGCCGAGGAGAAATGCATAATTGATGTGGAAATGTCCGACCACTTCATCTCTCGTCGTCCGCCCTCTCCGTCTCCGCTCCGCTGAAATATTAGCTGCGCACCGAGCGCCGCGTTTCCCTGCAGATAGACCCGGCCTTGAACGTTCCCATCCATCACGCTGCATGTTTATGTATCTCGATGTGTCGGTATGCTTATTAAATAATCTCAGGATAATTCAGAGGAGGATCGGCTGTTTTCTCGTGCGTCAGTTTCACAGCAGGTCGTTGACGTTGCGCTGCAGATGTTTTATGCTCGGTGGATGGATGTTTCCTCTCCTGAAACACAAAGACAGATGTTCGTGCAGCCTGAGCATCACACTGAATTTCTGTTTCGTATTCTCTTAATTATTCAGTGTGACCTTGACTTCATGGAGCCTATTTGTGGGTTTTTTTATGCTCTAAACAATCAATAGTGACAGTCGTTTCTATCCAATGAGACAATGAGCGGTTACTAGGTCTGAAAACTGAACAATCACAACTTTTACATGTTGTTAGGTGGGATTGACTTTGATCAAATGCTTCTGACTCGAGGGGGATTCTTACCAGCTCACTGAAATGAAAGAAAGCATCAATTATTGAATCATTTGGTTTAGGTGAGGTTCACCTGGGCAGAGCATGCAGGAGGCCGGACCTGATGCGGTTTGCACCACAGTCACGTAGCCGGCTTGTAGTTTCGGTCATAAACAACCAAGAACTCTCGCTGTTCCTTGAATTTGTCTGATGATTACGGCGTCAACCCTCAACATCAGAAATTCCGAATCTCGTCGTCTCTCCAGTTAGATCATTTTCGTTGATGTCTCTGTTTAAATGACCTCTGTTTTTTCTTTATTTTCATTTCCAACACCTCACATACATTGGTTTGGGCCATTATTGCGTCGATACCCTTTTACATCGCTAACGCTACCAGCAGCTCTGTGTGAGGGGCACAAACCGGAGCTATGGCAGCTCTGGTGGCAAAGCCGGTGGTCTGCCTCCAAAGTCCAGGTCTCGACATACGAGGTACACCTCTTCGGCGCGGTTAGGGCGGACGAGAGAAGTCAGCTGAACTCAACCGACAGACACGTCTAGTTCACTCACTCAGCTCTTGTCTTACTGAAAAGGAGGGAAGACACGTGAACAAGCAGAACACGTCACACGTGTTGTCATACAGAGGCCCATTATTTGATCTTCTGTCTTGTAATTTGACAGGGTGTGCTTTCACATAACATGCAGCGGGAAAACTGACAACAGATAAGCAGTTCAGGTTCAATCTGTCGTATTTGCTCATGAGCTCTGAAGCTGTCATTCACTATGGTGATTTGTCACAGGACAGCTCATTTCCTGTGCTAGGTAAATACAGAGATACAGAGA